>NC_056744.1:1354661530-1354736530 GCF_019279795.1 Protopterus annectens | reverse complement strand
AATTCTGACTCTTCACAAGGATCATGGAGGTAATGGGGAAGGGAGTAACCAAACCCCAGAAGCAATAAATATCAGTAAATTTTTTCCACAATTTGCAGAGTGTGATAATTTTGATAGTTTTATTCATATGTTTGAAATGGTATGTAAACAGTATAATGCTGACCAAGGGCTCTGGGTACGGTTCCTGACCCCCTTGTTCCATGGTAAAGCTGTAACTGCTGTTTCTAAATTGTCTGATACTGATTGATTAAATTTATAATACAGTTAAAAATTGTTTATTATAGAGTTTTAAATTAGCACCTGAAGCTTATAGATAAAGGTTTCATGAGCATAGACAGAAGGCAGCTGAAAGTGTGTGTGAATATATTGCTGAGTTAATCACTTATTTTCATAGGTGGGTGAGTAGGTGTCAGGTCACCACTTTTGAAGGTCTGGTAGACATTTTGGAGAGGGAACAAGCCCTTAGCAGTTTGCCTGAGGACATGGGTATCTGGTTGGCAGACAGAATGCAACACCACAGATGAGCTGGGCAAAAAAGGAGACTTATACTTAGCAAGCAGGTCATCACTGCACAGGAAAGAGATACCCAGTATTGCAAATGGGTCTAAGGAACCCATGATGGGCAGCCTAAACTACCCAAACAGAGTTGGCCAGTAAGAGGGGAAGCCACTAGTTCAGGTACATGGCTAGGATCAAAGGTTAAATGTTTTAAATGTAACCAGTGGGGCCATGTAGCATATAGATGTCCAAGGTGGGAAACAAAAGGTAGGGGAGCCAGCAAGTGGGAATAACAGAATACCAGTGATAAGTTGTCTGGAGACAACAGGGGTACCAAACTACCACAGAGTTTATATCCTATCTTAGTAGATGGGAAACAGGCAACTGCTAAGAGAGACACAGCCTCAGACCTAGCCATTGTGAAGCCTACAATGGTTGAATAGGAGCACTACTTGCTTGAGCAGTCTACTTCAGTCAGAGCTGTAGGAGGTTCCCCATTCCAAATACCTTTGGCTGGGTTCACCTTGATTGGTTGGGTGGAAAAGGAAGCAAGCAAGCAAGTAGGTGTGTTTCAGGATATCCCTGCAGATGTTCTGATAGGGAATGATTTTGATAATGCCTTACCTTGTGTGCATGCAGTGACACACAGTCATGTTTGGAAACAGGCATGTGGGTCTGGTAGCCTGGGGGGATGCAGACAGACTGCACACTCACACTTGAAGCCAGGACTAGTGAGGAATCTACATCACGGAGGGAGCTACCCCATAGCAGTGAACTGAAGGTGGGCCACAGCTGCTTGTAGGTACTGATGTTCCCTTGGACAAAGTGACTGCAAGCACAGAGGTGAGTAGTAGTACTCAGGCTGACAGTGAGGCACTGCTGTCAGAGGATACCAGACTTCCTGTGGAGGGGGAGCTGGGAAGGGTTATAAAGAGAGAGCTGAGACAGGCTGAGCTCTCTGACCCTGCATTACAAGGCTTGAGAGAGGTAGCCAGGGAGGCACCTGATTCTCGAGGAAAAGCGGAGTCTGTATACTGGGATAAAGGGTTACTGTATAGAGAGTAGACCCCTGACAGAGGGCTAGAGGGTGAGAGAATACAGCAGTTGGCAGTTCCCAGAGCCTACCATCTCGCACTTCAAGTCATAACCAGTGGCATTCTTTTTGCAAGTCATGTGGCCATAAAGCATACCAAGAGATGTATTATGCAGAACTTTGATTGGCATCAGATTTCCAGAGATGTAACAGGGTACTGCAGGATCTGTCAGGAGTGCCAAAAAGTACACAAGGCCGAAGACAAGGCCAAGGCTCCGTTGATGCCTTTGCCTGTGATTGAGGAGCCATTTCAGAGGGTAGCTGTGGATATTGTGGAGCCTCTGAGTACCCCATGTTTCACATGGAAAACGTATATCCCAGTGGTAGTAGATTATGCTGCTTGATACCCTGAGGCTGTGGCTCTGTCCTCCATTGAGGAAGAAAAGGTTGCAAATGCTTTGTTAGAAATTTTTAGTAGACTAGGTTTCCCAAAAGAAATACTGACTGACAGAGATGCCAGCTTCATGTCAGACCTGCTGGCTTGTCTGTGGAAGCACTGTGGGGTGAAGCACCTAAAGAATACCTCCTACCATTCCCAGACTAATGATGTGGTGGAGAGGTTATACTCTGCACTAAAGACCATGCTACAGGCATTTTCAAACCAGTTTAAAAGGGAGTGGGACAAATATTTGCCCCATCTGTTGTTTGCCTACAGAGAGGTGCCCCAGGAATCCACAGGTTTTTCACCCTTTAAGTTGCTTTATGGGCATAGGGTGAGTGGACCTCTAAATTTGATTCATGATGAGTGGGAGGGTGAGTGTGAATCCCACAAGGAGTCTGTTGTGGCATATGTCCTAAACCTCAGGACAAGGCTCAGGGAACTCATGGGCTTGGCCCAGGTGAACTTGGCAGACACCCAAGAGCAGACAAAGGTTGGTATGGCAAGAATCCTTGGGCTAGAGAGTATGCTTTGGGGCAGTAGGTTAGGGTTCTCATTGTTGTTAGACACAACAAGCTGCAGGCAGCTTGGGCAGGACCCTTCAAAGTGATAAGGAAGGTCAGTGATGTTAACTACATGGTAGAACTGCTAGGCAGGAGGCAGGGATACAAACTGTACCATGTTAACATTTTGAAACCATACCATGATAGGGAAGCCCTGGTGCTAAGTATTTGCAGTAGGAGGAAGGAGGAGTCTGAGGATGCTCTATGGCTACAAAAAGCCAGGTAGCAATATCCTATGTTACTACGGTGAAGCCGAGGGTTGCAGGTATATGATATGACATTGCAGCACTGCACTGGGGTCAACAATGCCAAGGCAGGTGGAATCTCAAGGCAGGGAATGGGATAATGTATTCCCAGATAGGCTCATCTGTCTCAAGCAACATTTCTCAAGGGTCACCTGAAAAAAATAGCTTGAGTCTTGAAAGGGGGGGATGGTGGTGACAAAATGAGATACTGCCAGCATAGCTAGCTGGAATTTTGTAAATAATTATATGTCATTGGTGAATATCAAAATGATTTAATACAAGATGCTTATGTTACAAATGTATTAGAACTGTATATCATATGTATATCAAACTGCTTTGTACAGACGTTTGTTGAAAAGGTATTTGTAGAGTGCTGCGTTTGAAATATAACCACAGTATGCCCTACTGGAAGAGAATAGAAATGTACATTCGTTATTGTAACTGTTCAAATGTATATGCTTAACAAAGGAAATTTGAGGTTTAACCTCAGTCCAGCAAACTTTAGAAAAATATCTGAAATTAAATTACTTTATAGGCGATGCAATAAAAAAGACTATCTCTTAAGCTTTCAATGCAGCTAGAGACACAAAGTCTGTACTGGGAAACTTTCTGTATTGTCCTTGGAGTGAACTAATTGCTACTTTTGAAACATGAAGGAATGCAATTGTTTTATGACTTCCAGCATCTGCCAAAGATCTGAGAAAAGCCCTTGTCTGTATATTTTTACAGGTAGATGCTAAATGTTGCCGGCTTCTACCAATGGGGGTTTTGTCCTGGGAACTAGAAGTCAGATGAGCAGAAATGATGTGATTCTGCAAGCTATCCCAGCAGTAATATTTTAGATATTAATTTGAGAAGTCTTTCATTGAGACAGCGCATTCTGCATTCTGTCATGAACCTGGCGACAAGAACCATTCACCACACATGCCTTTTAAATAAATTCCTAGGGAACAGTATAACTCTCTTAGATACAGTCAGGAATATAGTGAAGCTTAATTTAGATTATATTTTTCTTTATTTGTGTGAGCCTGTATTACAATGTTATTTTAAATATTTCCTGTGGTTTTGAACTCTGAAGACACTGTAAATATATATACTGAATATGTTCTTTTTCTTTTATCATTTATTATTAAATATATTTAAACCAGTCATTGTGGCTGATCTGTGTAGAGATATTAAAGTTTTGAGAGTACTTGCATATTTATTTGGTGACGCTGTGGGCCACTTCTAATAGCCTTGCTCTTGGTCAAATAACCATTTGTATTAATATTAATATCACTCAGTATACTGAGTACCTTTGAAAGAGCCTTAAGATAGTTGGCAGGAGTGACTGGTGAGAGTGAAAACTACCTTATAGTCTGGGCAGAAAGGGGCATAGCTAGTAAACCTGTGCCAGCCTTTCTCAGGTGAGAGTGTGTGTGTGTGTGTGTGTGTGTGTGTGTGTGTGTGTGTGTGTGTGTGTGTGTGTGTGTGTGTGTGTGTGTGTGTGTGTGTGGCCAGCTACTTGGGCAGGGACATGAAGCACTGGTTTGACAGAGTGTGTGCTGGAGGTCTTGGCTTGGTCATTCAGCTGAGATCTCAACTCTCTAGCTGTGCCAGTGGGGAGTCTTATTGAGGATCTGGAGGAAGAGTGAAAAACCAGCCCCAGACTGACAGTGGTCTCTGTGTGCTCTTAACGGAAATTGCATTTGATGCAGAGAGTTGCACCTGGAAATACTGTGTGTGTACCTGTTATCCCCTCAGTGAATGTCCCACTTTTGCCAGTGGTGAGGATTGAGGCTCCTTGATTACTGGTCCAGTGGAGGGTCTTCACAGTTTGCACAAATTATTTTTCCATGTGTACATCACGTCACGACGTGCATGTGTGAACAATTTTAGATTTAATAAACTCCATGTAGCAGTGGGCAATCACATGCACACACACGCAACTACAAAACCTTTCATGCAATACAACGTTTGTCTTAAGTTGTTGAATTTTATGCAAACTAACCAGGTGGAGTGATCCAACAACCCGAAATGCATCCGTGTAGACTCTGTCTGTGTTAGTAGTGTACGCAGAATTACACGGCAAGAAGGGGATGTAAAAGTCCACAAATATGGACATAATTCCCCTGAAAAGGTAAGATCTCATACATAAATGTTCGATTCATACATTGTGGATGTCTAAAAGCAGCAGGAATTATGTCAAATTAATATTTTTTTAATTCCCACATGTTTGCACTCTGTGCTGCATTCTGCAAACATGTTTAACATAAAAGTGTGTCATGTCACTTTTAGGAGTTTTTTTTGTGCTTAGTGCACATGCTTGTACAGGGCACTGCTTACCGCAAATGGCTTGGGCATAGCTTAGCTTGTTCATCTGATCAGACCACCCACATCTCAGTCATGAGCTAGAAAGCTATAAATGGATACCAGATGTATTCAATTAATATAGTTTTGCATAGCTAAGCTATGCTACATTGCACACAGAGCAGCATTGCCCACTAAAGAAGGGTCTTTAAATCATGTAAATTATATCCCAGACAGGTGAACTGCATCATAATTAGCCAACCCCCATGGTGAACCTACACCAGAACTGTATAAAGTATGCAAACACCCTGGGTTCCGAGTTTCTCTCAATACTGTAAATCACTGGAGTTGAAACTTGGAAATTTTAACTGACATAATGTTAGGGGCTGCTGCAGCTATTCTACACCTGTATGTGCTAGATGCTGAAGTCAGTGCTGCTGGTGCTGCTGACAATAGGCCAAGGCCAAGAAGGAGAAGAGTGTTCAGGCCCAGGGTAACCTTTCAGGAGCTACATGAGCTGGAGATTGTAGAGAGCTACAGAGTGGACAGTGATATATTACAAGAAGTCAATGAGTTCTGCCACCCTCAACTCACAGCCAGAGCTAACAGAGGAGAACCCATCCCAGTTGAAGCTAAGGTATGTGTAGCCCTTAGGATACTAGCTACAGGTACTTTTCAAAGACCAACTGGGGACATGATGGGGGATGTCATAGGCATCAGCATCCAGGGTACTCCACCAATTCCTGAATGCTATAATGCCACATGCCGGTGAGAACATATCTTTTCCCCTTTCCGCTGAGGTGATGGCCAGCAATATGCATGTAGCACACTACCCTGAGTACTGGGTGCCATAAATTGCACTCATGTACACATCAAGGCACCACCTGGTGAGCAGGGTAGAATCCATGTTAACCACAAGGGATACCACTCCATCAACTGCCAAGTCATGTTTAATGCTAAGGGGATTACCATGAATGTGGGTGCTGGTAACACTGGCAGTTATCAAGACTCCCATATCTGACACACATCACAGCTGTATCAGATGTTTGCTAGGGGGGATATCCCACAGGGCAATTTACTGGGAGATGCTGGCTATGCCTTGAAACTATGGATGATGACACCCACCAGAAATGCACACACACCCATGGATGAATGCCATAATGAGGCATACGTGCAAACTAGAAACATCACAGAACATGTGTTTGGGATTCTGAAGTCACTGTTCTGGTGCCTCAATATATCTGGTGGAGCCTTGCAGTATACCCCATGTACATGTGCACAAATATTCACAGTATGCTGCAAAATCTGATCCTCTGGAAACAGCTGCAGGAGGATCAGCAAAGGGAAGGGATACACAGCCCCCCACCAGTGGTCACCACAGCCACAGTCACAGGAGGACTCGGAGGAGGAACCCCCTGATGATGTCCCTGTAGGCAGACATAGATGTGCTCTGTGGGTCTATATTAAAAGACCAAACATTCACCACTGCGAATACAACAACAGCGACACATAAACGCAGAACTGCTAAAAGAGCGAAAGAGGTAGACATCGAAAAGCAGAACGCCAAAACATTTCCAAAAACAACAGCGCCAAACAGGTAAGGAAAACCTACGTAAACAAACTTCACTAAACACACTTTTGCAGGGGGGCAAGCCCCCTACATGGGGGGTGCACCCCCACACCCCCCACTTAAATATACCAACTCCGAGATCGCACTACAGTGGGGAAAAGGATATATTTCCTCTTCCTCATGATCACCCTGCTCGCCAAGGAAATACGTTTGGCATTCCGATTTTCAATGTTTCTGCATTTCACTCTTGTAGCAGTTCGGCATTTATGTGTCGCTGTTGTGTTATTGTGGTTGTGAACGTTCAGTCTTTTAATACAGACCCTGCTCTGTACACCCTGGCTATGGCTAAGAGACAATACATAGCCCCTTCACTGACAACCTAGGGGCTTAGGGACTAATACCTTTCTCCAACTCACATAGTTATATTAAAATTGATGCCTGGTAACTCACACATCCTGTACCTGTCCATACATTGGCTGTGTACTGCTTGCATCAGACAGAGTCAGCTCTGAACTACAGTTGTGTCAACTGTTGTATTTGCAAAGTACATCCATAACCTACACAGTATTCTAGTGGAATATTATGATATGTCATTGTAGCTATGGACCTGGTACATTATGCAGGCAAGTATAGTGGGCTATTACTTACATCCACATGGGACTAGAGACAACTATCCCACTATTGTGCTTCCATTTGTAATCAGTAGGCCTCATCCATGGAATATTCATGCAGTCCTACTGCAACAGATTAACGGTACATCACTCAAGAGAGATGCTAGAAAATGTGGTTAAATGATAGTCAGCCTAGTGTGTATCCAAACAGAACTTGTGGTTTGTTCCCCCACCCTTCAAAACAGCAGTGTCCCCTTGTAGCAGTCATAACTATACTATATGAGCATTTGACGTAGTTAGTATGCCACACAGTCTCAGGACAGTAACATAGAATTTGATCTTACACTGTATGTGTTAGGTAACTGAGGAATAGCAATGAACATATTTATGCAGGTGACTGCATGATGAATGATCCCCTTTTGGTCAAGCTGCCTCTGTACCTTAAAAGACTAAGAAAGTTGGCTTATGTGATGGTGTTCAGGGTTCTAATCCTGAGATAAGCAGATATTTTGGATGTGAACTAGTAATAAGTTGTGTTTTACAGACTGTGACTGTGACTCTGTGTGTGCTATACTATTATTAACATCTTTCTTATATTAATTCCACATTTGTGCACTGTGCCACATGAGCCAGTTTGCATGAAGTGCAGCAGTGCAGAAACAAGGACAGAAGTCAGACTGCGAAACAAACAAAATCCCAGCCTGGAGAACAGCTAGTAGTGGAATGGAGTCTTAGGTTATGTAATAGTAAGTCTCTGATGTAAGCAATGCGCCTCCCACTTGTGCAGTGCTTAACAACATCCAAACAGGTCCAGAAATGCCGCACACATGCACTTAGTTAAGCAGAGTGCAAATCCATTGCTGCCCCCACAATTTCTTTAAAAAAAAATAAATATATATATATATATATATATATATATATATATATATATATATATATATATGTGTGTGTGTGTGTATGTGTGTGTATATATGTGTGTGTGTGTGTGTGTGTGTGTGTGTGTGTGTGTGTGTGTGTGTGTTTGTGCGTGTATGTATGTGTATGTATATGTATATATATATATATATATATATATATATATATATATATATATATATATATGAATCTACTTTTATTCATTGAAATTTCACTTATTTGAAAAAGAAAAGTAGATGCCCACTTCAGCGAAAGTGCATATCAATGAAAGTGAGCATTCGCTGAAGTGTAGTCGCCGGATTGGCAAACACAATTTAGTGTGAAACACACATAAATATGACTCAAACATGTGGACTTGCTGTAAATATCTGGACAATTGAGAATTATAGTGCCCTATTATTCCAGACCACATGTATCCCTAAGACTGCATGTGAAAACCTTGAAAATATATGGCACAGTATATTAATATGTACATATATTGTGAAGCCATCTGTTTGTATCTATGCTGGCAGCATCACCCACATTCACTACAGCCCTCTGCATCTGCTGGATTTCATCACAAATACATCAACTTCTGAACAAGTTGTCTAATGTATAACATTGTGTGCTCACTCATGGGCAAGAAAAATTGATTGGGGCCACAGGCTTCCCCATCCAAATGCCAACAGACACATGCTCAAAATGGGTACTGTTGTCACATAGCTAGGCTACTAAACACTTATCTGAATGCTAGGCTACTAGCTGGAGATGACAGTAAGAAGCAATGTGACTCTGCAGGCCTCCAAACTGTTCATCACTAGACTAGGTTAGGTCCTCTAGGATTAGTTCACCTGCAGTCGTTTATAAAATAGACTTGAGCAGTGGTGTGTGCACTAAGTACTGTATGCTGTAGTCTGTAAAACTAGATAGGTGGGGGTTCTAATCCCATTGTAGCCCACTTGGTGTGTGTGTGTGTGTGTGTGTGTGTGTGTGTGTGTGTGTGTGTGTGTGTGTGTGTGTGTGTGTGTGTGTGTGTGTGTAAGTACGCTGCTTTGCCAGGCATATGGCACTTGCTTGAACCATAATCCTGTTGTTAGGCATGATCACAAGACCAGACTTACAAATGTGACAATGTACAACTCCAGCAAAGTAAGGGTCATACTGCTAAACCCATGGCTTTCACAACATAAAACACAATCTCTGTAGGCACACTTTGCAGTGAAGGTGTGGATGTCTGTACATATGTAGAAAACCTGTTCAAGTTTGCAGTACGTACTTTGGCCTTGCAAGGCTACAATTCCTTTCAAACAAGACAGGAGATGGACATTGTTTTAACTAATGTAGGACTACATGTTCCAAGAAACTAAATCTACAGTATGACATATATAGGACATGCTGGAATGACAAGAACATCTCTCAAAGGTTGACACTCCTCTGCAGTAGGCCTCACATCCATGTCAAGCAGAGCACCTCCATTACCCTGTTGAATGGCAGGCTGCATGAATTGCTGTGAAAATGTTATCTAACATGGATTACTGCTGCTGTGGACCTTTCTAGACAATTTTATTTTATATATTTATTGACATTTGTTGACCAGGAAAGTCCACTGTGCAAGAAATCCATTTTCAGTGGAGGCCCGTGATACAGTACAACAGAAATAAAAGGACAAATACAAAAATATACATTAATAGAACTACACACACTGAAATACAGATATAGTACAAAAATAGTACAAAAAATATATATAAATATATACATAGCTTTGGACAGGGGTATAGGTACAATACGAATAGTTAAAATATGTTGATATTATCATGCAGTAGAGATGTCAGGTAGATACAGTTCAATCAGAGGAACAGATTCATCAGTGTAGATTCAGACTCTATAAATGTAGGAGAGTATTAGTACAGGAAGGAAGAGAGTTAAACATGAAGGCTTACAGTAGGATCTGAAAAATGAGACATGTAGGACTTAAGGAGGCTTGGCCTGTACTTTACATGTGCAGGTAGGATTTTTTAAATAGTGAATTTTTAGAACAGCTTTAAAGGGTGTCAGGGAGTCTAGCTGAGTAATGTAGGAATGGAGGGCATTCCATAGTTTGGCAGTGTCCAGCTCGTTTGCTAGGTTTGGTTATGTTTAAAAGTTGCTTGTTTGTGGACCGGAGGGTTCTATTAGGGATGTATGTATGTAAGATAGACTGGAGTGCAGAGCAGTTGTCAGGTTTAAATATTAGTTTGTGGGCAAGAGTTAATTGCGTGTAATAGAGATATTGATCAAATTCAAGCCAAGACAAGTTTGAAATGGCTTTGCAGTGGTGTGAGCAGCTGGGCAGGCTGGAGGCAAAGTTTGCTATCTTATAGTAGTAGGATTGTAATTCGTTACTGAGAGATGTTTGGAGGTTTGGGAAAATGGGACTGCCATAAAGGAGGGAGGGGATAAGTAGTGTACCTGCAAGTTTTATTTTTGTTTGTTTATCTAAGTAGAGTTTGTGCCGGTATAGTTTGCAAAGTTTGAAATGTTTTTTTTTTTTATTGTACTGAGAATATGTTGTTCGAAGGAGAGTTTGTTGTCAATAATAACTCCAGGAAGTTTTGAGGTGTTTACCCTTTCAATTGCTGTATTGTTTTGTGAGAAAATCTTAAATTCTGAAACTGGGGGTTTAGATAAAAATAGTAACAATTTAGTTTTTTGAGGGTTCAACATTAATTGAGCATCATTTAGTCAGGTTTCTATTTATGGGAATGCATCTTGTGTGATATTTTGGAGGTTGGAGAAATTGTTGGCAGAGGAGATGATAGTCAAATCATCTGCATATTGGATAAGTGAAGATAAACCTTGGATATCTATGTAATGTAACATTGAATATTATATTGTGATACAAAGGATATGCTCCTAATCACCATCAGGACAACCCTAGTCACATCCTATGAATCTCAGAACCCAAGGCAAAATACATACAAAACTGAACTAATTGGTCTGGTTACTATTCAAGGCATCTACCTGAAAAAGGCTACAACAAGCCTAAAGATCCTTGCATCCCCTGGGACAAGACTGAAGATCACCAAACAGCTTGTGGCTGTTTCTTATCTTGGGATTGGTGCAAACGTTTTGCTTCTGGTGACAGAAAAAGCAAAGGATCATTGTATCTCAGCAGAGTAAAGCTGTGATGAGACCACAACTATTAGTAGCCAGGCAGTAGCCATTCATTCAATTCCCCCTCATTTCATTATTTTTGACAAGCTAATTCTTTATTTTCAGTAAGTACTGTTTGATTTGTTTCTAACTTCCGAACATCTGCCTAAATAATTCATATTTAAATATTCAGCGTCTACATATTACCTTCTCCTCAAGTGTTTGGCAGTGCTCTGTACAGACTCAGACACCTTGAGTGACATTTCTTTTTCCTGTAAAAGCATGATTAAATTTTCTCCAATACCTAGCTGCACACAGGACAAATGGCCTGCAGTGGAGAGCACTGTCCCTGTAGTTGCAAACCAGATACTCGCAACACTGATCGATATTCTGACTACAACTGTCTAATCAATAAAAAGGGTCTGTTGCCATGGATATGAACTTTCCTACTGTCTCTCTTACCAGACTGGTGGATATGGGCATCCTGGAGCAATGTAGACATTGCCTCATGTTTACTGACAATCAGTTAATTCTTAAGCAAACTGATATGTTATGTGAGAGATGTATTTACACAATGTCACTGGAGGCAAAGCTCTCACATAAAAGTACTTCTAATGTCAATAAGGTTGCCAGTAGTACACACGCTGCACCCATCACACACAGTTCAAAGCAGACATATAATGAGGCACTTAAATGTAACCTTCCTGAACCACAAAGATTTCCTAGATGAAGTACACATAAAAAATACCCTCAGCAGCCCCAAATGCACTCTCAAAACACCCACATCAACACATAGAGCTACATCTCATGGATCTTCTACTTCTAAGTCCATAAGGCAAGCCACCACACAATCAAACATTCTAGTCATTGGAGACTCCATTGTGAGAAACATTGATGTCCCTCTCACCAGGCTAAGTAAGGAGAAAGTCACGGTCAGTTGCTTATCAGGGGCTAGGATCTGCCACAATATGCATGCACTCATGTCATTAGGAACACAAGTACCAATATGACTCAGTCATAGTCCATGTGAGATCAAATGACCTGAGACATGCCTCCCTTGACTATATGAAGAGAGAAATCATGAAGCTCTCAGAATATATCTCAGGCTGGAATGAGCCTAGCATTGAGCAGCATTTTACCTTCTCCAAGTATGGTGCCACAATATGAACAAAAGATGATTGACTTTAATAATTGGTTTAGTTTCTGGTGTCATTCTAAGGGGGTGTGATATTTGTCAGCATGGAAGGAGATGGTCAACAGACAACGCTGCTTTGCCAGGGATGGTCTGCAGGTCTCCCCACTAGACTTTTGAATATTAGCTAAAACATTGTCTTCTCCAACAGTACCTTTTTTAGGCAATGCAAACTGAAAGTACTTCCAAAATAGCAAATCAAAACCAAGAAAATCTAAGGGTATTACTGCTCAATGCTAGGAGTCTAAACAAAAAACTCCACTCCTTAAAAGCTCTCTTCACCCTAGAGAATGTTGATGTCTGTGTGGTCACTGAGACATGATTTAAGGCTGTGGAGAGCTCACCAACAGTGCATGGTTATAATGCCTTCCACACATTTAGACCAGCTACTTCACAGGCAGGCACTAATGGTGGAGGTGTCTCTATTTACATAAAAAAAACAGGATGATGCACTTGAGCTGCTCCATGTTCAAAGCACCATAGGCAAAAGCCAACACTTCTTCCTTGCAAGCTATAGGCCCCCCTCTATGACCCAGAAAGCCCATACCATGTATTTAAACTTATTAGAAACAGTAACCATCCAACCCAATACCATATTCATGGGTGACTTTAATTACCCTCCCTATTAACTAGGAATCCTATATAATACCAAACGCAAAGGCACATGGTTTTCTGGATTTTGTAAACACAAATTCCCTGAACCAGATAGTCAGTACACCAACCATGTGTGCAACCATACTGGATCTGGTCCACACCCTGTACTGTAATGTCTTCCCTGGTAGGGTCAGATCACAAAATGGTCTCCTATGAAGTAACAATAAAACCTGGACCCCCAGCTTAACCTGAAATATTCAGAAACTACCCTTCTGCTATTAAGTGATAACCTGGCAAAATTTCAAGGCCCCATAAACCATGAGAATGCTGCTGCCTATGCAGAACTGTTCACAGAAACCCTGTACAAGTATGTTAATAGTGGCATAGCGGCAGGTGTACCCACCAGGAAGAAGTACACAACTAACTCAGAAAACAAGTCACCCTGTTGGAATCACAAAATCAACAGGATGTATAACAGAAGGAAGAAAATCATAGCAAAACTTAGGAGGTGCAGCACCCAGAAGGATAAAAGCACTCCTGTCAAATTAAACAAATAACTGAGAGGGCAAATAAAGTCTACCAAAGACAAATTTGAGGTAATTTTGGCATCCCAGGCCAAGGACAACCAAAGGCAGTCTTTATCTATGTCCATAGCTTCAAAGGCAATACACAGTTGCATACAGAGTTCATTGTAAATGGAGCCACTTATAATGAGCCAGAAGATATAGCAATCCTCCTGGCTGATAAATTCAGTTCTAACATTACCCCTCACTCCCTCTCAACCGTCCCTGAGGAAATACCATCAAATATAACTTCCCCTACTAACAGTGGAAACTGGTCCTTAATGCTCTATCTCTAAGACCAAGAACACTGCATCAATGGGCCCAGACAATATCCCAGCATGCCTTCTAAATAGCATGAAACATGACCTATCAGGGCTCTGGAATTACTATTTTACTGTAGCCTCCAAACAGGCTTCATGCCTCATGAATGGCGAACAGCAGCAATCATCCCTCTGCACAAAGGTGGGTCATTTACAGACCCTGGAAACTACAGACCCATAAGTCTCACAAATCTTATATGTAAAGCCATGGAATAAAATTATCATGGAAATGATCAATAGAGATATAGTAAACCTCCAGACACTGGACCCATGCCTTCTTAACCTGGTGGACTTCTTTGAGAAGGCATCCAAAGCAATGGATGAGGGGAAAAATGGTTCACACTGCCTACTTTGACCTGGCCAAGGCATTTGACACAATACGTCACTCAAGCATTGTTGACAAACTCAAGAGGTTAGGTACAAATTCATATGTCACCCAATGGATAGCCAAATGGCTCACAGACAGGGCCCAGAAAGTTAGAACTGGGGAGTCCATCTCTACATAGAGCCCAGTCCCAACTGGAGTCTCTCAGAGATCAGTCCTTGGACTGTCCCTTTTTGGCTTTTGCTGCTTTAAAGTCAAGGCCAATGTCAGTGACTTTGGCTGATTAAATTTGCAGATGATTGCAAATAGGAGCTGTCACTGAATCCCATACTGACACAAATGTTCTCCAGCAGGGGCTGACACAGACAAAGAACTGGTGTCAGAACAATGGACTAAAACTAATTGCCAAGAAATGCATAATAGTATCCTTTGGAAGTCATCCACCCCTGGTTACTATCATATTGACAATACATCTCTACAGTTGACCCAGTAGGTTGGCAAGCATGTGTGTGTGAGTAGACAAGGGATGCAGGCAAGATGGACCATGGAAATGTTGTGTGTGTGTCTGTAGGTGCCCTCAATATGACATTGGTGTGTGAGTGTCTGCATGAACACAGCCAAGTTCAGCGCTAGTCCTACATGTCTGTAAGTTGGACATCTGTGAGCTGTGCATGGTAGAGCTGACAGTTCATCATCTCTGACACTGAACATGAGAACTGTCATTGCTAGGAGATGCACTGGCAACTCCATGCCCAGGTTTAGATGCAGTGCTACTACCTGAAGGTGACTGATGTCTGCTGACCATGTGTCCTTCATGAGAACGCCCAGGACCATGACCCCACAGCCTGCTACATGTTGATGTGGACAGCACACTCCCCTCTGGAGCACTGGATGTACTGCCACTACAGGAGCATGATTGGGCATGGCCACATTGACTCTTACCAAATGTAGTTGCTGACCTACTCCCATGAGGCTGACACTCAACTCCAATCAGATGTTCCATCACAGACAATGTGTGTTCCATGACAGATAGTCTGCAATATATCTTAGAACTATATTTTTCCACTGTGTCAGTAAACCGATCCAGGGTATCAGCAACATGGTGGAGGCAGTCACGGATGTCAGACTGTGCTGCATCCATAACCCTGAGCATTCATCAGGAATTCCTTTCCAAGCATGCCTGTGCCTCCATGATGGCCCTAAACATATGCCAAATGACACCTGATGAGACACCTGCAACAGGTGGTGGAGGGACAGCAGGTCTCCTATGAGCACCCTCTCTATCTGCCTGTGTAGAACCTTGCCAACAGTTTGGCTATGGCCAGTGTCGATAGTCACTGAAGCCACAGTACCCACACTTCCCTATTCAATGTCCCCACACTCCAAGTGTCCAATATCTGTGACCTCAGCAGACTGGGTATGCATAGGCATACTAGCTGTGTATGGTGATAATGAGGGTGGCTGAGAGATGTAAAGCTCTGTGTCTGATTTAGCCACTGCAACCACAAGCTATGCCTTAGTTTGGCCATCATTGTCATCAGAGTCTGAAGAGACAATGACATCAGGTGATGTAAGGGACAAAGACCAACCTCCCTGGTCACCTGTGATAAAAAGGAAAAAGCAATGCATTAATACCTGCATAACTATGCTCTGCACTACTATGGTGCAATATATGTTAAGCTGTATACACTGCTGTCACTATTACAGACTTTTATACCTCCCAACGTCAGAATGTAGGACATGTGGACATTATTTTCTAACCCCAATCTGTAATGATTTGTAAATAATTAGTCATACAACAACAATCTTATCAAAAAAAAGAATCAATGATGTACACTGTGGACATTCTGCAAAAATCTGTACAGTTGACAGTTATGGCAATCATTAATGTCCTGACAATAGTTTTCAAGTCAATCACTATTTCATACCTACGAGGCAGAAGTATGAGTCTGAATGGAGGACAGCCATTGTCAGCCCTCTACATAAAGGTGGAGCATCCACTGACCCAGGCAATTATAGGCCCATCAGCCTAACTAGCCTGATCCGCAAGGCCATGGAACGTATTATCATGGACCTTATACACAAGGACATTGGCAACCTCTAAAGACTTAACCCTACACAGTTTGGTCAATGCCTGTTAAACCTGGCTGATTTTTTTGAAACACTCACCAAAGCCATGGACAAGGGGAAGATGGTTAACACCACCTACCTTGACCTAGCCAAAGAGCCTAGTACTAAACTATGAACTATGAACAATATTCCCCACTCAGGCATAATATATAAACTCTCCCAGCTAGGCATCAACCCGTATGTTACCAGATGTGTAGCTAACTGGTTCACTGATAGAAGCCACTCAGTCAAAATAGGGGAAGCCACCTCTAGTAGAAGACCCATAAAGAGCGTTGTACCCCAAAGATCGGTCCTGGGGCCTCTACTGTTTGGGATGTACTTTTCTGAGGTGCAAGTCAAAACCAGTGGTCTGTGGCTGACCAAGTTCGCAGATGACTGCAAGCTGGGCATTGTCTTAAATTCTCCTAGTGATGTGAACATCCTCCAAGAGAGCCTTACCCAAATTAATGACTGGTGCTAGAAACACAGCCTCAAACTGAATGCCAAGAAATGCATCATTATTCCCTTTGTGGAAAATGTTATCCCCACTAATTATCACATTAATAACAACGTACTAAGCACATGATCATTTGTGTGGGACTTGGGCACCCAGGTTGATAGCAACCTGACTTTTGACCACCACGTTGCCTCTGTTCTGTGGAAGGCTTTCTACATGGCCACCTCATAAATAAAGGTATTTCATCCAGAATCAAGGATGTCATAACATCCTTGTACTCCTCCCTTATCAGACCCATTATCAAGTACAATGCCCCTTTGGCATGTACCTTGTCAAGCACATGCAACAGCTGGAGAGACCACAGGGGTTCCTGACCAGGAAAATCCAGGGTCTCAAACACCTATCCTATACAGATAAGCTAAAAGCCCTGTCCCTCTACTCAGTCTCATACAGACTGCTCAGAGATGACCTGTGTCTGGCAAACAAGGCCATCTCAGACCCAGCCTTGATGGAGTTGCTGCATATCCATAAGTCAAACTCCACTCATGCAACCCACACACAAGGCCACAACCTAGTCTGTGACATTAATAGAACTTGTTAGTGGGATAGATTTGTGTCCCAAAGACTCCACCACCTGTGGAATAGACTCCCTCTTCTTGTCAAACAGAATACCTCTCTAGCCCTCTTTAAGAGGAACCTGGTTGACTGGATGGAAAACAGAAAATACACCCTTGGGATCCCACCTGTGTCCCTGCTGGACAGGGGAAACAGGTTCTGACTGTGAGGGAACATGGGCAAAATTCTTGGCTAGACTTATAAGGGCCTCTTGGCCAATAGCCTAGTATCATCCTATGAACCTATGAACTTATGAACTGTGGACATTCAGAAAATATCCGTATAGTTGACAATTATGCAGACAGTACATCAATCCAGCAAGCAGGCCTGGGATGACACTTTTGCTAATACCCTGAAATATATCTACATTTCTGATGTAACAGTATTCTGCTTACCACCAGCAGGAGCACGGTCTCTTCCAATTCCTGACATTCATGAAAAAAGTTGAGGGAGAGGTAATAGCAACAGCACTACATGTTACAGTATAACAGGGGGTAATAACATCCAATAATCACATATATACAGTAACTACAATGTTAAAAAGTATGTGAGTGACAATCTCTACATGAGCCTAAAACTGCAGCTAACTTACTTCCCCCAAAAGATACACCTGACACCCATGCAAAACTATATACACCTTGACAGGATGAATGCAACAGTATTCTACTGCTGATCTAGCTAAGCATACCTGGAAGCTCCTCTGGAGAGGAACAGGTGGCACCCACCTCCACAAGATATTGGCTGATGGATGTCTGGGAGCTGTCCTGTGTAGCAAGGTTTGTCAGGAATTCCTCTGTGGCTGTGAGAGGAGGTTCTGCTGCAGGCCCACCACCAGTGACAATGATGATACCTGGCCACATCAGCTGACCGCCTCCTTGCTGCATGGATCATGTCTGTGGCACACTGTCACACCTGCTCATAGTTACAATTTTGATGACCCACGGCATTGATGTTGTGTACTAGTTCATCCCATAGGACTGCACATTCTGACCTATTTGCCCTCCCTCGGTACAGCATGACTTGATAATGTTGTTGCCATGTCTCAATGATGAGGTCATTTTCTGCCTCAAAAAATGGCCTGTGACATGCATGCATAATGTTTGCTGAAATACAAAGAAATGAGAACACATATAAGGATCATATATGTATGAGTAAACTATGCAGAGATACAGCAGTAAAGGAAGGCTCTCAGTATTCACTGCTTGATTACACATCTTAAATTCTACAGTGGGCCAAAAATAAAAAGGGTGTGGATGCAACTAGGATAGTAGCAATAGTGACATATTCCTGTTTGTGCCATGACAGATACGTATGCTCACACACTCAACACAGTAGTCCATTGTAGTGTGCCCTATAGCAGGAAATTTACCCCCTCCCCCCAAAAAAAACTAAAAACAAACAATAGTGCCAACAAAACAGCAGTGTACTATTACAACTGCTATCAAAGGAAGTAGTCAGGAGACCTGTGTACCTAGTTATCACACAGCATCATACCCTTGGTGTTCTCTACATCCTCTGTACATGTAACAGGGCTGGAGATCAATGCCATGTCATGTGTACAGTTCTAACAAAGGCTTACTGATGTAATCCCCTCTCTCCTAAGTATATTCAAACATATGCATCATAGCCAGGAGACCTGTGTACCTAGTTATCACACAGCATCATACCCTTGGTGTTCTCTACATCCTCTGTACATGTAACAGGGCTGGAGATCAATGCCATGTCATGTGTACAGTTCTAACAAAGGCTTACTGATGTAATCCTCATTCTCCCTAAGTATATTCAAACATATGCATCATGTTGGAAACAAAATGGTTACATACCTGATGGAGTACAATACTCCATTGAAGGATACTGCTCTACAAGAAATGTGTCAACGACTTAGAAATAAGAAGTAACTCTCATCCACATTGGTTTACCTAGCTATAAATTTGCCTTTTTATGATGGTTCTCATTAGCAGTTGATTGCATATGAACCAATCTGTGCTTCAGAAATGCTAAATGCAGCCTACACAGCTGATTTGTATTATAATCAAGCCATTCCCATGCAACGACTCAACAAGATATAAGGCATCAGTGTAGAGTCCATCCCCTTTCTTATATGTTGAAGTGAAAATTAATGGGGTAAAGATGCAATGTCAGCACAGAGAGAATGTTTGTAGCAGCTACTTTTTACATACAGATGTGTGTGCTACAGTCTGAAGTTGATGCTACTGCTGCTGCTGGCAATAAGCATAGACAGAGACGGTGAAGACTTTGCAGGACAACAACACAGAAGAGTAACTGTGGGACCTGTGGCAGCATTCATGAACAATCAAAGCCAAACTGAGGAAACTCATCCCACTGACTGGAAATTAAAGTATGTGTTTAAGGTAAGTATGTTAGCCACAGGTATCATTAACAGAGTAAAAGGCAACATGCTTGGTGTGTCTTAGAACAAGATATGGGATACATTAACCCATAATATCCACCACTCGAAGAACTGCCAAGTCATGTGTAATGTCATGATAGTCGTCTAGAATGTGTGTGCTAGCAACCCTTGCTTCTAGCATGACTTCCATATATGTCTGTTATTTTTATACCTGTGGTTGTCTGAAATATCAGTGGCAAATCATTGAGGACTGCAGTCTGGAATTACTGAGCCACATTTGAATTACATATTTCACGTTCCTATGGGAATTCATGCTAATGCATAACCTGACATTCCAGGTACTTTCTAGGGTTGTAATAGCAATATTTAAAATGCGTTCCTATCTGTAGCCCTTTGACCTCCATTATATAGAAGCAAACATTAAATCTGTAGTGCACTGGGTAGATAAATAGGTGATGACACAGTCATACATATCACAATTTATAATGCTGATCTACACATACATGTATTTTAAATGCCAGATGCAGGTGTATTTGATCCCAGGACCATGTGAACTAAAAAATAAATGTTTTCAAAGGATTTCACAGATTGAGCTATAAAGTCAGTGATATAGCACATGTGTTTTTACATGTTACACAGATCATTGCACACTGAACTGTGATTACATACCTCATTTACATCTGTTATTGTGTACAGCTTTATAGTGATGTATTTCTCTACCAGAATCCCAGTTAAATTCCTATTTTTCCATTAATCTTTTAAAAGATTTGCTGTGTGATGCAGAACATGCTTAATGACGAGAAAATGAAAATTACTATGTTTTGCTTACAACATGTGCTAATTAACTAATTGTATGGCTTGGTGGGTTGGTGCACTGTTGTTCAAGTCAGATGGTGCTAGGTTAAAAATTGGGCATATGTGAACTGTTTGAATGTGGTTATTATGCTTTCACACATGTAATAATACACCACCATTTAACTTAGCTCAGCAATGCTGCACATAGCGCAGCATCGCACATATTTTCTTTAAAAAAAAGAAAATTGGGGAGATAGGAAAAAGTGGTGAAATGGGGTGCAAACAGGGGGAAAACATAGTGAAAGGCAGGTAGGAATGAGTAGGAAACGTGTGCAAAATGGAGAACTATGTATGGGACAATATTTTTTTTCAGGACAGGTGCCCTATTTTTTTTTTTTTTTTTTTAATGACAGAGTGGAAAGTTGGGGAAGGGACAAGTTATGTGTAGGGAAGGTAAGTTGGGAAGGTGAAGAAGCATTTGCAGACAGACAAGACATACAAGACAGCACACAGGGTTGGTGAGGGACACAAGACGGGGGTGCACACCTTGGTTTGGGAGGGGGTGAGGGAATCCAGGTCCTGCAGATGTCACACACGGTAACAGTGTAACTCAAGTCCTCACCAATGGGACTGTCAGCACTGCATCTTCATTGCTCCTGTGGACGCAGTAGTTGATGCTGCTTGCAGCCAGCTTGCTGCATCAGGATGGACACCATGCTCTCTGTCTGATGTAGGCATGTGCCCACAGTCTGCTGCACAAGCCTACATACCATGCCTGGCAGTTGTACATGGGTGACATAGACATCCCCTCTACCTCCATTCCCAAAGGGATGGTGCAGATAGTGCAACAGCAATAAGGAGGGTGCCACCAGGCTGCATCCCAGAAGTGCTGGGCCCCAGTGCCTCAGAAGGGGGAGTGAAGGTAGGTGGATCACCAGGAAATGGCCTACCTTGTTGTGCTGTGGTAAATAAAATAGAAACATAAAGGAAATAAAACAGTAACCCAAACAAATGTAATGAATAAGATAAAAGAAAACAATAATAAGTTCCACATAAGAGGTAATACTAAATAATATGATAATAGCAAATGATAATAGTAAATATATTGATCAAATAAATAACAAAAGAAGGGGTGAGGTGAGACAAAAAAGGAGGACATCAGTAACTTCACAGAAACTGATATTGCCAACATCCTAGCAGATAGGTTCAGTGCTAACTTTACCCCCCTCTCACCCCCTAGAGGGCCCATCTCTATACCGTAAGAATGCAAAGTTCCTATAATCATGGCTGCACAGGTAAAAAACACACTCTCCAAAGCCAAGAACACAGCATCCATGGGACCAGACAATATCCCAGGCTGCATTTTACATGAACTACAGAATGAACAGGCACCCTACCTAAGCACCATGTTCAATCATAGCCTCACCTCAGGCTTTGTACCCACTGGATGGCGCACCGACCCCACTCCACAAAGGGGGAGCCATGACAGACCCCAGGAACTAATGCCCCATTAGCCTGATGAGCCTGGTCTGCAAGGCCATGGAACGTATCATCATGGAACTCATAAACAAAGACATTGGTAATCTCCAAACTCTGGACCCTACTCAGTTTGGATTTGTAAAAGGCAGATCATGTCTCCTAAACCTGATTGACTTCTTTGAAGCAGTCACCAAAGCCATAGATGAGGGTAAAATGGTTCACACAGCTTATCTAGATCTCACTATGGCTTTCGACACCATCCCCCACTCTGGAATTATAGATAAGCTCACTAAACTAGGTATAAATCCCTATGTCACAAGATGGGTTGCCAACTGGCTCACGGACAGAACCCACACTGAAAGTAGCAGATTCCAAATCCGACATCAGACCAGTGACAAGTGAAGTACCACAGGGTTCAGTCCTGTGTCCTCTCCTGTTCGGTATCTACTTCTCTGAAGTGCAGGCCAACACAGAAGGTCTTTGGCTAACAAAGTTTGCAGATGACTGCAAACTAGGAGCAATAATTGAAACTCCTAACAATGTGGACAAACTACAAAAGGGCCTCACTGAGACAGATACCTGGTGTCAAAGCCATGGCCTGAAGCTCAGTGCCAAAAAGTGTATTGTCATCCCCTTTGGTAAAAACTCTGTACCCATGAACTACCACATAGCTGGTAGTCTACTTAATGCCGAAAATGTGATAAGAGACCTTGGGACACAGGTGGACAGTAGTCTCTCCTTTGATAATCACATCGCCACAGTGGTCAGGAAATCCTTCTACGTGGCTCATCTCATCACAAAAGGATTCTCATCCAGAAAAAAAGAGGTTATTGTTCCCCTCTACTCATCACTCATTAGACCCATTATAGATTACAATGCCCCTTTTGGTATGTACCTCACAAGACATCTACAACAACTGGAAAGACCACAGAAATGCCTCACAAAGATGATTACTGGCCTCAAACAGATGCCCTATGCAGACCGTCTCAAAAAGCTACAGCTTTACTCCATCACATATCGCCTACTCAGGGGCGATCACTGCCTAACATACAAAGCTATGTCAAACCCAGAGCTGTTGGACATGCTCCACTTAAAGAAATCCCAATCCCTCCGAGCTAAACGCTCTAGGGACCTTAACCTTGTCACCACAATAAACAGAACATGCTGGAGGGATAGATTCCTGTCCCAGAGACTTCCCATACTCTGGAACAGACTACCTATCTATGTCAAACAGAGCTCCTCATTAGCACTCTTCAAGAAAAATCTTGATAATTGGATGGGAAATGGGAAATTCACCCCGGGGATCACTTCTGTGGCTCTGCTCGACAGGGGCACAGGAAAATAATTTTCTTGGGTGGCGAAAGCCAGAGTACATTTTTTGGCTAGGCTTGTATGGGCCCTAGGGCCGATAGCCTAGTACCTACCTATGAACCTATGAACTACAACAAAACATACTACAAATAAGTACTTTTATATATGTTAGATTTTGCTTGCAAAACTACTGACTGGTATGACATTTATTGTTTGAAATACTAGCCTGTTCCTTAAACATACACACTAAAGTTCAGTTCATCTTGCATCCAGCAGTCATTCAATATTGCTTATATTGTATATATGATGTTCCACGTACATACCTCCCAACCTCTTAGCACAGGACATTCTGGCCCAAGCCATACATAATGGTGGGACAGAGGCAAAGAGTAGGGAACATTCTTACATAGTCTGCTCTCACAATAGTAGCAAGGTGCTCGGATAACAGATTTGGCATTAAAATGCATTTTCAGAGATGTGTAATATCTGCAATTCAGAGGCCTGACATTTTTTTCTAACATTGATCCTTACCAATTTGCCAGAGAATGGCCGGTAAAACAAGATTATATACAAAACAGACCACACATATGGGGCAAAATTCAGTGCATTCTGCAAAAATCATGATAGTTGAGAGGTATGTCCATGTACACTGAGTACACTTGACAGCTGAACATTCAAGGCACAGGTCTGTGCCTGTGCATTTCACATGCAAGCATGGTTATATTTTATTGATGAAATGATAAAACAGTATTGCAAATGGCACAATCTTTCAGTGGGCTAGTGTGGGATTAGATTCCATAAGCAGTGACTATAGTAATACTGACCATTTTATTTGAAATACGACATTATCTCAGCACTGTCTCCTTTTACACTTTATTGATTCATGCTGTTTCAAAGCTTGCATTTACACACATGGATAGCTGCCTAGGACTTCTGTTAACATACATGTGTAACCTAGTCATTTATTGACTGCAATCTACAGCACATTTCTGACAATGAGTAGACCACTGACACTAAGTCTTAATCTGGATATTCAGATAAGTAATGGCTGAAAGCTATGCTACACTGTACTGCATGCTTACTTGAGTTTACTTCCTTTTAAAGTTCAGATATGCACTGCCACATTAATGAAAGTATATGATGTCCCAATATCAGTACTTTATTATTTTATTATTAGTGTGTTCATTTAGTTCTTTACTGATTTTTATTAAATACCACACGCTTACCTTATCCTGGCCAAATGCCTTGCATGGGACCACACGTTGCAAGCCCTGTCTTCTATGGCTGTGGTAAGAGAGGAAAACCATTATGCATACCAGGTTTGCACAGATTCAGCCTGTATATTTATAAATTACTAGACAGCATACTTACATAAATGTGGGGTGTTCCCTGCCTGTGCCTCTTGGAGCCACTGATCCAAAGTATCCCTCTTCCTTCATCAGAGGTCATCAAAATGGTGACAGCACTGCTCCCCAATGCAGGGGATACCACTCACATTGGTCATGTACTTGGCCAAACTATCCCAGGTTTCAAACTTGCATTTACAGCCAACACAGTTTTCCTGCAGCAGTCGGGGTCCATGGTGCTGTAATAAGAGTCCAATAAAAATCCTAGACTCCCAAACACCAAAAAACAAGTAATCTCTGTGGTATCCCCGAAGTCTCAAAACAACCCACTAAAGTGTAGTGGGTCTAAAAACAAAACAGTGTAAGAAACTTCTCTGTGTGGAAGATTTTCAGTCCATATATTTCTAGTTAATCACTGTATATTAATCAGATCAGACAATAGTAGTAGAAGTAACGAACGTAAACTCGTCAAGTCAAAAAGTAATAGAAAATATATAATTCTACAGCATTACTAAGTATTCGAAAGTAATCCAAGCAAGGCAGGCAGTCTGTTTCCAGTCGAAAATCCTTTATTAAGTACACAGACAAGCGATCCAAGTAAAACAAAAATAGAGTAATAATTTACTCCCAAACACCCCAACACTGTGTCTGAAAGTGAACTCCTTCCCCCACAACAGCCATACCAGCACACAAGATTAGGCTCCAAGGAATACTGAGCAAATCCCACCAATTGCCCTTTAAATAGGATACGTTTCCCCACTGTGCATCATACTGAGACTTTCAAAAATGCTACACATCTCTTAACATCACACAAACATGGAAAACCAATGTTTAAGCGATGTTTAACATCACGCAGCTTTTCTAAATATTTCAATAATTGAATTTAAAGTGAACAGATGTTTCAGTGACCTAACACAGTTTCACGGCAGTATATATATCTATATCTAATCTGTATCTCTTTCTCTCTCTCTCTCTCTCTCTATATATATATATATATATATATATATATATATATATATATATGTAAATATCTATATATACGGGTCTACTTTACATGGTCAACTGTTCAGAAAGTCGACTTTTATATGGCCGAGACCATATGATCAACTTTCGAAAAGCCAACCATGTAAACTAAGCACATAAAACACAGCAAACACATACCTTAAACTGTTAGCAAGGGGGCTCCGCCCTCACCCCCCCGTAACTTAAATATACCAACTCCGAGATCACACTACAGTGCAGAAGAAGGAAATTTTCCTATTCCGCACTTGCATGCATAGCCAGCCTTAGACATATATCAACTAGGCGGCCGCCTAGGGCACCGATCTTCTAGGGGTGCTTTTCTAGGATTTATTTGGTGTAGGTAGACCAGGATGGGGGCAGTGGGTGGTGTGGTGGGGGGCACCATGGAGTCCTTTTACCTAGGGCACCAGTTGACCTAAGACCTCTCCTGCTTGTACGGAGATAGGGGTTCCCCGTGGTCGGCTTTTCGAAAGTCGATCATATGGTCTTGGCCATATGAAAGTCAACTTACTGAAAAATCGACTATGTGAAGGGGACCCATAAATATATATATATATATATATATATATATATATATGTGTGTGTGTGTGTGTGTGTGTGTGTGTGTGTGTGTGTGTGTGTATGTATATGTATATATATGTGTGTGTGTGTGTGTGTGTGTGTGTGTGTGTGTATATATATATATATATATATATATATATATATATATATATATATATCTATATAAAGTATCACTACTCAAGACTCAAACCCAGGCCCTACCACACTATAGGTCATCACACAACCTATCTTACCACAAGAAGAATGGAGTGAACTCATGGATTTTCACATATAATGCAACAGTGCTACTGTAAGGGTTTGCCCAGTGCCCAGCATCATGCAGTTAAACAATTGAAAGCATCCATTACTATTTTTAGATGTCTGGAGCCTGTCTGATGCATGGGTGCTCAGAGCTAAGCATAACTAGATAACGAGGTGCTTTGCCCAAACATGCACAGAAAAAGAAAAAAAATTAAGAAATCCAAATTAGTGTAATAACTGCATACACAGCTCCTTCAATATTTCCAATACTCCCATCGTCAGGTTAACGGATTGATAGGTATGTGAGTGTGCCTTTGGTGTTACATGGATTCATTATCTGTGTTGTTCTGTGAAGTTTCATGCCATGAAACCTCCCTTAGGCATGCTGCACCATTAATATGCATAGCACGCTGCTGAGGGAAGATCGTGCCCATGCACATGTATACATTCCATGTAGGATATACACAGATCCTACACAGACTTTATTGAATCCTCATGTGTGTTTTGTTTACCTTCATTATTTTATGCTTTATACCCAGATTGTGACTGAACAGGGTCAGTTGACCAGCTTGCTTAACTGGTGACAAATTCTCAAATAAAGTTTTGAGATGTGAAAACATCAGTTATCCCCACCCTTGAGAATGTAGACTTTAATTTACTAATCACATTTGTAGTCATTACATTTCTTAATGTGATTATTTAAAGTTGCTTGAAATAGAAATCTACTCCGGTAAGATACATTTTATTAAAGCAGGAATACATCTTTGCTTATTCTGCTCAAGGAACAAAAATGCTGTTCAGTGCAATGATGATCACAGAAGATATCCATTAGCATGTGTCCTTCTAGACAGTTGGTTTGGTATGCTCTGCATATAGCACAGCTCTGTACTACATGCTCTGTTTGAGTCAACATTTGTGGATAGTACATTATATAATTGTTTTTCATTTGCAAATTACTATTCTCAGAGGTGATTTATATAGCCTATCAAGCATTTGTTTTCTCAGTTAATTAGGAACTATGATTTTGTCAACCTTGAAAATTACAGCTTTGACACAGCTGATTTCTTCCTTAAAAAGTAAGATTAACCCAGGAATTTAATAAACTGTGTAGGCTTCATGTAAAGCCTACATGATGTTTACATGTTAGCGAGATGAACAGCAGTGGTAATCGCATATTCATGCTGCTCATCGTATACAAGCATGGTTTTATGGCCAGCAACAGTGCTGCTGCTAGGAGGCTGTGCAGAGTAGTATGGGCACAGAAACAAGAAGTACTCAAGTTTGTTTATGAGCAAACCTGCTCGACAAGATTGTGCAGACAGTCACAATGACTACCGGTGGTTATTTTAGAATAAAATCAGGGGGAGGGGATTAGCAAGTGCAAATACAATGAAACATACACTAGGCAAGGAAAGCGTGCTGATGAAAATGGGCAGAGACATGAATGATAGGTTCATAGGTTCATACTAGGCTATCTGCCCTAGGGCATTTATAAGCCTAGCCAGAGTGTGTATGGCTTTCGCCACCCATATTAAATTAATTTTGCTATACCCTTTTTCAAGGTTAGTATACTGTGCCTTTGTCTAACAGTGACACAGAAGTGATACCCGGGGTAAACCTATAATCTCCCATCCACTCATCAAGATTCCTCTTGAAGAGAGTCAATGAGGGACTCTGCCTAACCTGGACTGGGATTTTATTCCAGAGTGAAGGGAGCCTCTGGGTTATGAATCTGTCCCTCCAGCATGTCCTATTTATTTCCGTGCTGAGCTTCAAGTCCTTCGCGCGCGTAGCTCGATGGGACTTAATTAATTCCAGGTTGGACATGGCTTTATACGTCAGGCACAGATCGCCTCTAAGCAGGCGGTATGCCACTGAGTAGAGCTGGAGTTTCTTTAACCGGGCAGCATACGGCATCTGTTTGAGCCCCTTGATCCTCTTGGTGAGGTACTTTTGGGGTCTTTCCAGTTGCTGCAGGTGTCTGGTAAGGTACATCCCAAAAGGGGCATTGTACTCAAGTATGGGCCTGATGAGGGATGAGTAAAGAGGCACGATGACCTCCCCTGATATAGATGTGAATCCCTTCATGATTAGGTGGGCTATATAAAATGTTTTTCTAACCACTTTGGCCACGTGGTTGTCAAATGAGAGATTGCTATCAACTTGGGTCCCCAGGTCCCTAATTACTTCTTCTGTACGTAATGGATTACCACCTATGTGGTAATTTGTGGGCACTTTGTTTTTGCCAAAGAGGATGACTATACACTTTTTGGCGTTTAGCTTGATAGGAATGAGAAAAGAGGAAGAGGGCATGGCAAATATGCTGTTTCCAGGATAGGTGATGTTAATGTATGTACACTTAAAAGACAAGTCGGTAGCATTACAATAATCGCATATATAGATAACATAGTACATAATGCTGTCTACACCTCCTGTGCAAGTATATTTTATCATCGCACATGAAAGTATATATGTGATGGTCAGACAAGGTTACATGTCAGTGGAGATGAATGGTTGTGATATAAACATCACTGACATGTTCACGGGACAGGACATTTAGCAAGGACAGTATTTCCAACATGGGGTATGTGCATTGTGTGAAGATCTGCAAAATGACTTGCTTGAAAATGACTGACATGTCAGCATACCTCATGGATACATAGCAACAGAGTCTTGGACAAATGTAGACAGAAATAGGTCCAGTCAAGGGTATTTTTAAAATATTATGGCCATTAATGTGCAGCATTGACAGAATATGTGAGTGTAACTTGTTACACGTGTTCTGCAAGAATAGACGTGTACAACTGTAATGATTGCCATTATGCTATAAGGGGAATTCACCACTCCTTCCAAAAAAATGACCACTTTTTGGAGGGGTTAAGAGAATTAACCTTAAGTTAAAATAGGGGACAATCCAGGCCAGTTGAGAGTTGCATGACACAAAAGTCACAATCCAAACCTGCAAGAATCAAACCCATGCCATCAATCTTGTCACAGACCTGTGTATTTACTGCTTATGACACAGAAAGACATATCACACAAGCATCTAGTAGAACACCTGGAAAGGAAGTCTGGACTGTCAAATCCTAATGGGTATGCATCACAAAGAATAATTCTGTATGGTTGACAAGATGTTTGGGAGCTCAGTGTGCCAAATATGATGCACTTGACTAGAGCATTCCTGGCTGATGTAGGTATTTGGCTATATGGATAACAACACTTACAAACAACACACTATTATGAGTGGATTCTCTATACAGAGCTGAGTATTGCTTGTGTCTGCCATGTATAATAACAATGGATATTCTCTGAAGAATCTGCAACTGATTATTGACCAAGGAAGCTGTCCATGTGATATTATACACATACCAAACACTATATGGAGCACCCTGTATGACTACATGTTAACACTCAGCACATGTGCCACATGATCACTGTCCCCCTGACATTGCCAGCAAAAATGTTATACTGCCATGAAATCCTGACATGCATCCATATGTGTTTATGCAAACTATCACATGGTACTACTGATATGATATAGTATACATCTCTTGACACAGTACAGTCACACTACAGGTATATCTATGCTACAACTGGATATCAGGCTGTACATCACCTCCAAATAAAATGTTTAGTCTAAGTCACATATGACATAGTGGATTTCACGTCATTACATCAGTTGTACATCATATGCCTATATGTATATATATATATATATATATATATATATATATATATATATATATATATATATATATATATATATATAAAAACAGTGGAAATGTGTGGGTAAGGGCCCTGACACCATATGTGGACACATGGCAAATGAGGTGGATGTGGCTCATGCAGAACTGTTGATGGCACAAATGTTGACCTTCACACAATGTTGCTGGGGAGCACCTGTATAATCCTTGTGAAGAGCAGTGAAATACAATGAATTCCCCAGGTTGCAAGTGAATTTGAACATGTCTTATGTTTGTTTATATAACGGCATTACAACATGTTGAGAAATCCAGGCATATGTGTTCATGTAATAAGTATGACATAATAATGCTGTATGTAAGATATCCATTTCCAGATGACAGGTATACTCATGCACAGTTTTGCGATGCTGTATCTGTCACTGGTTGATGGTTGCATGACAACTTTGTAGAATGTTGATATACTGCATTATAAGGACAGATGCCTTATTAAGGCAACAATATACATAGCATCATCTGATGTTAACAGTCCTCAGGTGGAAGAAACATGTAACCAAATGTCAGCATTAGCCATCAATATGGTAGTTCAATTCACAGATTGGAATACACCATTGTAGGGATACACTACATCCACACCTCAACACAGCACATCTGGATGACAACACCATTGACATGTGCATTGTTCAGAGGGTCATAGGACACTGCTAGGCTAATGGACAGGAGCACATAAAATCATAGCCATTATTGTATCATTTAAACACAAATTGCTATAGCTATGTGATAGATGATAGTAAGGATATGTGCATATATGCGTTTGTATTTGATTTTATTACAGACTGCTTCTGTCCATATGTGCCATCTGCACAACCCATTACAGAATGGTCTGGAGATTTCTTGCAGAGGGTCATGGAGAAGCTCTGCTTCACAACATATGCTGCAGAACACAATACTTAATGCTACTATCACTGCACAAGTCTGTCTTTAACCCTGTCACAGTGTACTTTATAGAGGATGACATCATCAGTGGATGCAGCAAAGAAGATATTGGCATGTATGTCTGATATAGCTGTGGACTCACTTCCTAGTGTAAAATTGTTTCTTGACTGAGAGTTGAATGAACACATACACTCAAGTTGAAAGCTGTAAGATTAGAAACTGTAAAATTCCAAAAGACACTTGTAAAACTTTTACCAAAAAGGACCAAGGAGTCCAAACACCCAGGTAATGCTGCAGCAAACTCACTCCCAATATAGTAGTCCACGCTGTAGAAGTAAAGATGAATCGAATACCACAGCAATAATGGATGATTTATTGTGAAAACACAAGTAAAGCACAACACGAATTAACCCGGGTTTCATCCGATATGACGAACTTCTTCAGAATACACATTACAGTTGATGTCTTAGTTTAAATACACAAGTCACACCCTAATTAAGTAATTAAAAATCCAATTTTACTATTAAATGAAATTTATACTACAATTATATTAAAGTAAAATAACACATCAAATATATACATAAAAATAAAAAATAAAAAAAATATATATGTGTATATATATAAAATTACGTACGATGGTATTACACATACCAATTCATGTATTATTGAAATAAAAACTTTTATATATAATGAATATTTTGAATATTAAATATGATATTATCCTAACTGCCATTTGTTTGCACCATATTTATTACTAAATAAACATTATGTCAATTATAAATCCAAAAGCTAGATAATCTGACAAAATAATAATATGAAATATCTTATGATGTAAGTTGATATGCACATATACTTCATATATTTCATTAATATCAAATCATAACTTTGTTCAAATACTGAATAATACATAATAAAATGATACACAATAAAATAATGAAATATATATAATGGTGTGTGTGAAATGCTGTAATGTGTATTTAGACCAACAGTAGATGGAAAGAGAAGCAAAACTTGCTTCATTAGTCAATACTTAGATCATTATTTTAAAATGGGTATGGCCAAATTTCCCTACATCATCAAAGATTCTTGGGATTTTTTGAGGAGGATGAATAAATTCAAGATGGAAGACGGTTATATTTTTGTTACAGTGGATGTGTGTAATCTTTTCACATCCATTCCACATGACATAGGTTTGATTTGGCTAGAGGAACAACTTTTTGAATCTAAAATATATGATCAAACTAGAATTAACACATTGATCAACCTTATGGATATTGTGTTACATAATAATTTTTTATTCTTTGTGGGAAATTATTACCAGCAGATTGATGGTGTGGCCATGGGGGCAGCTTGTGCCCCCATGTATGCAAACCTTATAATGACCTATTGGGAATACAATTATATATTTAAAAGTATATTTCAGAAACATATCAAAATGTATTCCAGGTACCTGGACGATAGTTTTATCGTCTGGGACAAAGATGAAAGGGCACTATATGCCGTTCTTGAATATATTAATAATAACGTTCGATTCTTGAAATTTACACACAATATTAGCCATGAAGTCATTACTTATTTAGATGTCGAATTAACATATAATAAGGACAGTGGTTGTTTGAAATCTAATATTTATAGAAAACCAACCTTTTCAAATTCCTACCTTCATTACGACAGCTGGCACCCAGACCATCAGAGAAAGGCTGTTGTCAAGGGCCAGATGGTTAGGGCGGCCAGAATGATTAGTGATGAGGGGGAATTTATCAAGGAATTGGAATTTATGTCATCTATGTTCCTCAATAGGGGCTATCCAAAACTTCTTTGTGAAAAAGTTTTACAGGAAGTCAAAAATAAGAGACTTATAGGTTTTTATCAGGCTATATTATGCCATGGTTACATCAATGATAAAATAAATACAAATATTGCAGTTTCTAATCAGCTGCCTTTGTATATTTCTGTGTCCGATGACTCTTTTGAAGTCATTAAGAATATAATCAAGAGAAACTGGGGGATATTGACTAATGATAATACCATGGCACATATGTTTCAAGGTCAACTCAAGTTTGTGTATAAAAAAGATTTGTCTTTTAAAGAATTTTTTGAGAACGATATGGAATCACACAGGGTCAAAACTAACAGGTCAGTTGGTAATTTCAAATGTGGGAGATGCACAGTTTGTACTCATATAAAGTGTACAAGTGATAGACTTGTAGTAAACTTCCATAACATTAACATTGTAGGGCACTTCAATTGTTATACATCTAATGTCATATATATTGCACTTTGCCAAAATTGTAAGGCATTCTATATAGGCAAAACTAGCAGACGATTTAGGAACAGGATAAAAGAGCACCTGCTAGATATTCAACATATGAAAACTATGAATGCCCTTGCCAGACATATACAGTCCAACATAAATCATATTTTTAAATTTTGTGTTATTCAACACATAGAATATGATGCACGGGGCAAAAATACCAAATATGATTTAGATGTGAATGAATTGAGGTGGCAGATACTGTTGAATGCATACAACTGGCCTGGTTTGAATGAATATTGTAGTATAAAACCAATTTTAAGAAATAATTACATCAAGGGTAGATTATGATACAGTATTAAGATTTTGACAAATAATTATGTATGCATAATGATGTGTGTGATTTGAACAAACAAGAGGTAGTGAACAATTACAGCATTTCACACACACCATTATATATATTTCATTGTTTTATTGTGTATCATTTTATTATGTATTATTCAGTATTTGAACAAAGTTATGATTTGATATTAATGAAATATATGAAGTATATGTACATATCAACTTACATCATAAGATATTTCATATTATTATTTTGTCAGATTATCTAGCTTTTGGATTTATAATTGACATAATGTTTATTTAGTAATAAATATGGTGCAAACAAATGGCAGTTAGGATAATATCATATTTAATATTCAAAATATTCATTATATATTAAAGTTTTTATTTCAATAATACATGAATTGGTATGTGTAATACCATCGTACGTAATTTTATATATATACACATATATATATATTTTTTATTTTTTATTTTTATGTATATATTTGATATGTTATTTTACTTTAATATAATTGTAGTATAAATTTCATTTAATAGTAAAACTGGATTTTTAATTACTTAATTAGGGTGTGACTTGTGTATTTAAACTGAGACATCAACTGTAATGTGTATTCTGAAGAAGTTCGTCATATCGGACGAAACCCGGGTTAATTCGTGTTGTGCTTTACTTGTGTTTTCACAATAAATCATCCATTATTGCTGTGGTATTCGATTAATCTTTACTTCTACAGCGTGGACTACTATATTGGGAGTGAGTTTGCTGCGGCATTACCTGGGTGTTTGGACTCCTTGGTCCTTTTTGGTAAAAGATTAGAAACTGTACCTATCTAGTTACACCTTAATTCTAGCACCACCACACAAGTCTGTTGTCTGTTACTGTATCCAGTTGTTGTAGCTGTCTTGTGAGGTAAATACCAAATGGGGTGTTGTGCTCTGTAATGGGTCTGATGGGGGATGAGTACAGTGGGACAATGATCTCATTTTTTCAGGATGAAAAGCCCTTAGTGATGAGGTGTGCCACATAGAAGAAATTCCTGACTGTTGTGGCTAGGTGGTTATCAAAGGTGAGACCACTGTCCACCTGTGTCCCTAAGTCCCTTATCACACTTTCTGTGTTTAGTGTACTACCACTTATGTGGTAATTCATGGGTACAGGTTTTTTTTCCCAAAGGGGATAACTATACATTTCTTGGCACTGAGGTTGAGCCCATGGCTCTGGCATGAAGCTTCTGTAAGGCCCTTTTGTAGAATATCCACATAATTTGGGGATTAAATAATTGCTCCCAGTTTGCAGTCATCTGTGAACTTTGTTAGCCAGAGTCCCTTAGTGCTGGCCTATACTTCAGAGAGGTAGATGCCAAACAAGAGTGGTCCCAGGACTGAACCCTGAGGTACTCCACTTGTCACTTGTCTGGAGCTGGATTTTGAGTTGGCTACTTTTACAGTGCGGGTTCTGTCAGTAAGCCAGTTGGCAACCCATTGAGTAATGTAGGGATTAATGCCCAGCTTAGTATGTTTATCTATGATTCCAGAGTGGGGGATGGTGTTGAAGGCCTTGGTGAGGTCCAAATAGGCTGCGTGGACTGCCTTACCCTTGTCCATGGCTCTGGAGACTGATTTGAAGAAGTCAATCAGGTTGAGGAGACAAGATCGTCCCTTTACGAAACCAAACTGGATGGGGTCCAGTGTTTGAAGGTTGACAATGTCTTTGTTTATAAGTTCCATGATAATGCATTCCATGGCTTTGCAGATCAGGCTCATCAGACTGATGGGACAATAGTTCCCGGGATCCAAGGTGGATCCCCCCTTGTGGAGTTGGACAACTGTAGCTGTGCGCCACTCATTGGGCATGAAGCCTGAGTTGAGGCTATGATTAAACATGACACTTAAGTGAGGTGCCAGTTCATTTTGTAGTCCATGTAGTACACAGCCCGGAATGTCATCTGGTCCCATGGATGCTGTATTCTTAGCTTTGGAGAGTGCATTTTTACCTGTGTGGCTGTGATTACTGGAATTTGGCAATCTTTTGGTATTGTGATGGGCCTTTAGGGGGTGAGAGGGTGGGTGAAGTTGGCATTGAATCGATCTGCCAGAATATTGGTAATATCCTTGGGATCAGTATATTTAATGCCATTCTGTTGTAGCTCAGAGCTGATCTGAGCATTGCCATTTAGATTCTTGACATAACTATAGAATGCCTTGTGGTTGTCCTTGGAATCTTTGGCAATTTTCTTATTAGCCCAATGGACTATCCTGGTAAACAAACTGTAAAATAAATAAAAATAAAAAATAAACACACATGTTGCCCACGCACGTGTTAAAAGGTTTTACAAATTGTTTGGACTAGGGGCATGTTTGCTGAAACTAAATATACTAGTGCAAAATAAGTGATGGGTTGTTTCTGATAACCCAAAGGCTCACTGGTTCAGAAGACTGGGTTCTATTCCCACTCCAGGTAGACCAGTTACTGACACTGCAATGCATCATAAGTGTGTTTGAGGGGGTGCTGCACTCTTTCGGATAAGATGTTAAATTGAGACCCCATTTGCTTGAGTTGGATGTAAGAGCCACCCACCGTAAAACTACCCTCCCTTCTACCCCTTACCTCTCTCATCTTTCCTTCCTCTACTTTCCTCTCCCTTCTCTTAACAAACTCTCTCACCCTTTGCTCTCTTCTCCTCCCTCCTAACAGTTTCTTCCAATTCTCACCACTACGCAGTACAGTCACAATATCACCACTGGTTGATTATGATTTTTTTTCCTCAATGAAGAATCTAAATGTTTTTCTGTTAAAAATTATTTACTTTGCTATTTTGCCCCTGAATTTATCTGTATTATATGTTAAAGAAGTCCCTCTATTACTCTGATGATTACTGCTCTTTGCAATATTATTCTTTTGAAAGTATGTATAACTTGTTTAGAGTCTTGTAACTATTTACTGTGATGTTTTACTCAGTTCTACTCTGTTAGAGCTTTTCTCTTCGGGCCTCCATTGAAAAAGGGCTAGTAAGCTCAGTCGGACAAACCCAGTCAACAAATGTAAACTAAATAAATAAATAAGAGATCCCTTGGCACCTATCAAAAACAGTAGGCAGCAGCACAGACTCTACATGTTGCCCTATAGGTGAAGAATTATATAGATTAATTGCTTTGAGCATCTACTGTGGTGCACAGTACCCTCAAGATAGGAGAATAGGAACACAGACCACAGACTCCATGCCATGGCAGTGCTAGCTATTTGGTGTAAAATATGTCTCTAGGTGATTTGGTCATGCTGTCTAATGTCACCAAATGGACATGGGTATTTGCCGGTAATAAGTAGGTTGAGGAGCCATGTTACTCCGGCCTATGCCAGGGACCCATGCTTACAGTGGGAGAGGTGTATGTGTGCCTATGGGGTAGTGTGTGTCCATCATAAAGGGACAATAAGCTACTAGCCAGCTGGTGTCTAGTTACCCAGGCTGGGTCTGTATGGAGGTAAAACCAATCACTCTGCCAAACATGAACTAAGAATTGCTACACTCAGTGTAGGTTCACTTACAGGATGGAGCTTGGAAGTAGATTAATGATGGTACGGAGAAGGTTGGACATCCCATGTATCCAAGAGACAAGATGGGAGGGTAATGCAGCAAAGATACTTAGCTTGTGATACAAAGTCTACTACTCAAGAGGAGGACAGGCTTGAAATGTTGTTGGAATTGCAGTGAGAAAGAGAGGCTTCAGAAGGCAGTGAGGGACATCATCAGAATTATTAACTGACTCATGGCAATCAGAGTCCAGTATGATGATAGGGCAGTATACATAATCTCAGCCTATGCCCCACACCAGGGTTGAGTGCATTCATACAGCAGTTGCAGGATCTACTAGATAAAGCAAGACAACAGGAACTGATGTTAATAATGGGTGACCTGAATGCACATATGCAACTAAGGTGGACTTCCTCCTAATAAAGAAAGGGCACTAGTGTAGAGTCAGTGATTGCAAAGTCATTCCCAGTTAAACAGTCGGCCCACAGCGTAAACCACAGGTTGCCACAATTAGCTGCAAGGAATGGTCAGAGAGGGCTCTATTGTCAACAGAGACCAGGCTGGAGACCCAGAAGTTGACTGAAGAGAAAGTGCAACAGTTCAAGGGATTACTCAGGGCTCTACCACCCCAAGAAGAGGAGGAAATAGGTGGAGATGAAGAGGAAAAGCAGCACCTCAAAACAGCATGTTTAAGGACTAAGGAACAGATATGTGGTCAAGCCAGGTATGGAAATAAGGTACATAAAAAAGCTGGTGGTGGAATGTAGAAGTCCAGGAAGTCATCAAACAAAAGAAAGAGTGCAGGAAAAAAGTGTGAGATAGAAAGGATGAATCAGGCTAGGAAGGAATACTGTTTGGCTAGCAAAGAAGCTAAGAGTGGAGAGCAGTAGCAAAGAACAGGGCATTGGACTAGCAGCTTTTGGAAAGTGACTCCATGGGTGGCACAAAGAAACTATATCAGGTTGCAAGACAAAGACAGAAAGATAAAGAAGACAGTCAGACATCCTTCTTAATGGATGCTAGCTACAACCTGCTCACCAGTCCACAGGACATCAAAGGCAGATGGAAGGAATACTTCAAGCAGCTTCTGAATGAAGAAAACCCCAAGAAGCTGTACTGCCACAGACACAGTCTACGATGGGGGCAGGTTTGCCATAATGGTTAAGGCCTTCACCTTATAGATGAAAAGTTCAGGGTCTGATTCTGGCCTTGGCTAATTGGCTAGGCTTAAAATGGCCCTTCAAGGCAGTTAGCCCAGTATTCACCTTTGAACCTTTGTATGCAGAGAAGAAGATGTTGACAGGAGTGTCTGACATAGCTATGACCTCATACCCTAAGGTAAAATTGTCTCCTGGTTGATGGTTGAATGAAACCATATACATATACTCAAGGTATCCAGTCAAGTGTCAGTAATCCTAAGCTATGACAGTGTTTCTACAAAAACACCCAGGGTGTCTGAAGGATGTACCACACAGTCTGAAAACAGCAGTGCAAACACCAACACAGCAGACACCTTTTCACCTTCCAAATAAGCAGGCTCTATGGAACAGATCACTGGGCAGAAAACACAGACAGACACACACACAAGTAAACAAAACCATGTATAATAAACACTAATCAGATCATCCACCAAAGAAAAAAAAATATGTGTGGTAGATACACCAACTCAATTGTTATTTAGGTTGTGCACTACATTCCAAAAAATGTTGCTGAAACAATGATTAATGATACATAACATATCAGCATCATTAGATTTTAATCATAGTTGTAAGCACAGCTACCATGTGATTTCACTTACCTTACTGATGCATGATGGGTATTCCTGAATTCAAATCACTATACATGTTATTGTGAAAAATACAGGCCTGTAAGCAGGAGAAGATGCATTTCAGTTCATAAAATGGGTATAGTAATCAACATATCTCTCTCCCACCACTGATCCTCAACCCTGTGCATCCACACAATGCATATGGCTCTGTTCCAACAGCAATCCTCCTCACCTGAATGAATATAACACTGATATATATTTCTCAGCACTGTTTATAGACATTTTTTCAGATGGACATTAGATAATCACAATATATAGTTGACATTTTTACATTTGGGTATTAACATCTTTGAACACAAACTGAAGAACATAAAATTCAAACCTGTAAGCACAATCTGTATCCAAACTCTAATCTTGGGAACTACCTGCTTACCTAACACATCTTAAATGAAAAAGGGCACTTTTTGCATGCACTGAAAAGACTTTATGTTATGACATCATCTGGATGAGGGATGGTATAATGATCTTGCCTTAGCATTGCAAAGTATGAACATGTGCTATAGCTAAACAGATGGAAAATTATATTCATGTTATTACTGTGATGAGAGGCATTAACAGTAATAGAGAGCATACATTCCTCAAGAAATGTGACAGTGTCATGTAGCATACAGCTTCTGTGAACACAACTATACATGTTGCTGAACATAATGGACCAGTAAGGTATGTGTGAGGACCATGATATTCCTTGCATAACTGCACATCACTAGGAAAATACGTACATCTTCCCTGTTCTGCATTTCAACTGTTAGTCGGCCCATCCCAGTCGCACAAAATGTAAGGGTGATGTTGTTTCACTACTGACTTTAATATTTCATGAGAAAACAGACCTTCATAACACTTTTACATACAATATTAATCAAGGAATTGCTCAGACATATAACAGGAATTTGCAAGATTTACTCATGGTTAAATAGCTGATGTTGATGGAATGTTACAGATTATGGATATGTTCGTAGGAATTCAATGAATAGCAAAGTTATTTGCAACTATGCTCAAAATATACATTAATATCAATAAATGTAATATGCTTCTATAAATAAATGCTGTGAATATATTAAAGTAACATTAATAGTTTCTGATATATGTGTCCCCTCTCTGGATTTGAGCACACAGCATGCAAAAATTCAGACATGCTAGCCTGTTTCCTTACAATCTGAGTAGGTGATACTTTGGGGCTATAATTGAAAACTATGAACAATGGAAAACTATGAATTGTGTAGTCATCCGTGGTCTAGGTGCTATAGGTGTCTGTGTTATGTAGTTACATGCTGTAAAACATATGTACATCTACAGAGGACATAATTACATATATTATGCACATTATTAAATAAATTAACAACATGGGAACCAAACCCTTAGTTAAGAAAATAGTAATAACCTAGTAAACTTACTTATCCCCTTGAGATAATTGTCATAGAAGCTAACACATGGTTAGAAAAAACATCTATCTGATATATATGGGACAGAGAAATATCTGTAAAATCTGTAGCAATGCTCAGGTACGCATAGAATATTGATACTGTTGGGATCTATCAGCTGCCTCCACACCTTGGCAACCCACCTTCGAAGCTCCTCTATGTCCCTCTAATGTAGATCATCATAGCAGTGATGAATCTGCACTCCAGTGCAGTAGATCCCTGTCTCCGTCAATGGTCCCTTACGATCCAGTTCTACCTGTTGATCATGGTGAAGTTCCTGGGTGTAGCTCACATCCTCTGCTCCTGTCCAGTGTACATGGCCAACATCTGGGTCATCTCCTCATCAGTTCAGTTGGGCACATGGAATTGTATCAGCCTCCTTGATCTAGCCATCAAGATCCTCAAGTTGAAGAAGTCTGAAAAATACAAAAAAAGAGGATTGCTCACTGAGGTACCACCCAGTTTCCAGTCAGCAATTGATTGATCAGTAAATGTATCAAAATCAATATCTGAAAGGTTGTTGGCTTTAATACAATAACAAGATATTGATTATCAACAGTATATATATATGTTTACGCAGTACAACTGGGTGTTTCAGAGCATGAAGACAATTTACGCAGATGTGCATAAATGGGATTCCAAAAACCTGAATTTTAATGAACATCATTAATTATGTATGGCATAAATTATACTTAAAGCTGGGTGCAGACAAAGTGCACTTTAATTCTATGACTGGAGTGAAAGGTGGATTGGCAATGAGTTGCATTTCTATTTTGGTAATTAGTAAAGCTCTTAAAGTTAGTCATTTCAAAAAGGTACACATTTAAATAAATTTTTACACAAAATGTTATCTTTAACAGAAGTTGTTATAAATTACTGGAGTGATGTTATCTTACACTTTATGCATACAACACCTGTAAGGATCTATGGGCTGCCTGAGCACCTCAGCAACCCTCCTTCAAAGCTCCTCCAGGTCCCTCTGATGCAGGTCATCACAGTGAGGTTCTTTTAAATAGCTTATTTCTGTCCCATATGTAGTTGTATAGAGAGACTTCCATTGCAAATGTTAACAGTATATGAAGGTTGATTTACGGATCATCAACAATTCTTACTGGCAATTCTTTGCACTCCGTGGTGTAACTATGGAAACCTATGCATTCAGTCACTATCCGTATCTAGAATGTGATGTTAATATTACTAATATTTCTTAATTCATATCTCCTAACAAAACTGTTAAAAATGTGCTGTTGCTGTTACAGACGGTTTACTATCAATTGTGCGAATGACAAGCTGTTAGCCTGTATGCTGCCGAAAATCAGAATGTCGTTTTCACAATGTCAAGTGTATGGGGTAGTCAAACACATGTGTTTGACAAACTATACAGGTACAGTGATTGTGGTACAGTGGGGATTGGAAATTCATCCATATCCCCACTGTAGTGCGATCTCAGAGTTAGAATATATTATTACCAGGGAGTGTGTTGGGGGGTGCAAAAACGTGATATATAGTATAGGTGTTTGATATACATCAGCTCCTATACAGATATCATGTGATGTTTTCGGTGACAATGTCGACTCAAATGTTAATAGTAAACCATTCAGGGGCAGTTCGTGCTATTGGGCTGCAGGACTGCAGCCCCCCCAACTGTAAACAATAAAGAAAATAAAAGAAAAAAGAAAAAGAAAATACAAAAATAAAAATGTGAGTTATGGAACATCATGCATACGCATTCACGGCATTTCCGGACTGCTGATGAACCAGTCTGGAGCATGCACACACTATCCAGACTGTCTCACCAGCAGTCCAGATTAGGAAGAAAGCATGCAGGAGCACTATCCCAGAAGTCTATGCAGTTACAACCAGCTTGCTCAGCTCTCGCAAGAAGGACTTGCTCTTGTTGTCATAGGCTAGATGGAAAGACATGCTTGGATGTGTCATTGAGGGCTATGGATGAATGTTAGAACATGTTTTATGGACTTTGAAGTTGTTGTTGTTGTGTCTTTCGGCTTTTCTTGGTTAGGGGTCGCCACAGTGGATCTCCGGTCCGCTAATGATTGGAAGTTGATTTTTACATACCAAGTTGCCAGCCCTGATGCACAACCTTCAATGAAGGTATGCCCATTCATGCATGTCTCCACGCAGAAGATGCTCTAGCTGAGAATCAAACCAGACAGCATCTTACTGTGAGGCGACAATGCTACCACAGCACTACCACTGCAGATTTTTATGGACTTTGAAGTAAGGAATACAAAGTGTGTGTGTGTGAAATGCCCCAAGTGCTATATGGTGGTGGGTAGAGAACAGGCTTTAAGTAAGAAATACAAAGTGTGCGTGTGTGTGTGTGTGTGTGTGTGTGTGTGTGTGTGTGTGTGTGTGTGTGTGTGTGTGTGTGTGTGTGTGTGTGTGTGTGTGTGTGAAATGCTCCGTGCTATATGGTGGTGGGTAGAGAACAGGCTTGAACCCTGTACCTCAGGCCCAGGTGGCAAGAGCCTGAATTCCCTATCCACCATCATTTGTAAAAAAAATTTGCAGATGTTTCCCTCATACTTGTTCTGTTCTGTTCCTCATAAAATCTGTGGTTTCTGTAGTTTTGTGTCCTTACAAAGTCAGTAGAGCAGTGGTGCAGTGTTGCCTGACAGCTACAGGTTTTCTGGTTTTATTCTTGGCTGGGGTGCCTTCTGTGTGGAGTCTGCATGTCTTCCCTGTGTTTGTGTGGATTTCCTCTGAGTACTCTGGTGTCCTTCCATCTTACAAAGACATGTCTGGAGTGTTTCTCCCTGGGCCTTTGCTGAAATTTGCTTTTGTTCCAAGTCAGACTTTCCTGGTTAACAAATATTAAATAAAAATGACAAGCATTTGAATTTCAGACTTCATATTCTTCAGAAAGTACATGGTAACACAAAACCTTTTATTCTAGCAATTTTCTAAGTTTATAAGATGGATATTTGAAATGTGTCCCTATTTCTGGGACTGTATTACCCCATTATTGGCTTTGTCCAGGTTTTTTTGTGCTAAGGTTGAGAGCTATGGTAAGAACTGAATTCACTGAATATGTTTGGGGGCTGTATTTCCCCATTACTGGCTTTGTCCAGGTGTTTTTTTGCTAAGAGGTTAAGAGCTATGGTGAGAACTGAATTCACTGAATATGTTTGGGGGCTGTATTCCCCCATTACTGGCTTTGTTCAAGTGTTTTGCGCTAAGAGGTTGACAGCTATGCTGAGAAATGAATTCACCAAATGGTAGCCATTTACGTTTCAGTCTTCCTCTCTTTCACAAAACAGCTGATTTGGCATATTGGTATGTTGCTCTGACTGTTTTGAACATGGTTTTGGGTTTAAGACTTGGCAGTGAAATGTATGGTGGTAACACAGCATTTTATTCTAGCAACTTTCCAACATTATGCAAGCAATGTTTAAAATGTGTCCCTGGTTTTTGGGCTTTTGCCCCCCCCCCCAATACATTTTGGCTTTTTCCAGATTTCATGTGCTGTAAAGTTTAGAGATACAGCTGAGTGAGTAGACTTTACAAGAAGCTGAGAGCTGCAGGGGAGCAAAAGTTTAGTGCTGCTTATGCAGAGTCTGCTTACATTGTTAAAAGCACAATAGGTAGTATACTTGCTTTTGATGCAGAAGGCTATGGGTTTTACTCCCACAGTAGATAGATGCATTGCTGATACTGTACTGTGTTGCAAAGAGGGTGGATGCTGCACTCGTTTTTGGCGAAGAAACCTACTAACTATGAACCTGTTATCAGTTTGCTATCCGTTCCCTATTGCAATATTACTAGCGTATCATTTTTTTTAGTGTATTTATTTATTTATTTGTTTATTTATTGCAGTTGGTTTACCAGGATAGTCCATTGGGCCACAAGGAACCCGTTTTCAATGGAGTCCTGGGGAGAAAAGCTCCAAAAATACATTTAACATTCTTACAAACATATATTCACACAAACATTTCAAGTTTAACAATAGGTAAAAAGAAAGAAAGCAAAAAATGTAACAGCTAAATACAATGTGCAGAAAGTACATAATAATTATATTTATTAGCTCAGAAATATCCATTTAATACAGAGTAGTTTGGAAAAATTAGTTACTGGAAAGGAAGAGGAGGTTCAGTGACAAGATGAAGTGGAGGAAGAAGAGAACCTAGGGGCTTATCTAATAACTTCTGTAGAATCTGGGTAGAATAAGATGAGGCAGAGCAATGGTGGATGAGAGAAGGAGAAGAGTAGGTTATGTAGGGTGGGAGCAGGAGCATTCCCACTGAGATGCTAGGTGTGTATAGAGAGATTTTTTGAAAGCTGAGTGATTAGAGGTGGTGCGGATGAGTGAAGGAAGGGAGTTCCAGATGCGAGCTAGGTTGAAGGATAGAACATAGGCAATTTATTCCTCAAGGGCAGCAGGCACTTTATTTGTAGATGAAACAGTGAAATATAAAGTTCTTTGCCATCAGCAACCTTTTCATTAGTTACAGATCTCTTTAATGTGGAATTATTTAGATGACTTTTACTTCTTCAGAGATTGTGCATATTTACTGATACTGGTGGACTGTAGAAGTTTGATTAGACTTTTATGATGGGACTGTTCTGAATTGGGCAGTTTTGTCATTATTGGTGCATGCATTTTGTTTCATTGTTTACTGGAAAAATGTTCAAAAAATAAATTTAAAACCCCCTCTAAAACTGTATTGTATTGTACATGGAATATAATGTAATACAATCAAGAAGGTGTATAAAAGAGCACATGTATCCTTCGTGTGCAAGGGGCCTGTGATTTGAAAACAGCCCAAACCCACAGTTAATCTGTATCTGCCACTGGCAAAATACATTTTCTTTTAATGTGGGTTTCAATGCTGTTTCAATGAATGTGAGTTTCAAGGGCAGAGAAGTTTTAATGCTAAGTCTGTTTTCACTGTGAGACTGCATTGCTGTGTTTAGCAGATATCTATTAGTTTTTGCACTGTAAAATACAAAATAAAACTTTCAAATGAAGTCGAAATCATATAGAAGTAAAGCAGTATGCACATTAGTGTTTATGGTAAATGGGGTAAAATAGCCAATGGTTCATTGGAATGGCTGCAGGGGGGAGGCTCCATTCAACCATGATTTTGTGAGGGAGGAAGGGGGATAAACTCAAAGACAGTGCCGGCTGAACTATACCTCTCAACTGTTCAAATTTTTGCAGAATGAATAGATTTTAGCTTCTTATTTTTGGTTTGTTCCTCATAAAATTTGTGGTTTTCTGGCAAATCATTTAGGATTTAAGTCACTAAATAATGACAGACATCATAACCTTCAGAAAAATGCATGCTAAAGCAAGCCCTGTTATTCTATCAACTGTCTCAGTTTATAGAAGAGCAATTTTTAGCACTGTTTATATGTTCCCCCAATATATATGGCCTTGTCTAGATTTCTTGCATTAACAGGTTGAGCGGTACGTGCAAATAAATTGCTTTATAGAATTAGGCATATCCAAACCTCTCAACTGTCCCTGAGTTTGGCTCAAAATGATGCTCTTCCCCTAATAATCTCTCTGCAAAATGGCAATTTTGGAAGAAAATGTGGATGGTTTACAATTAATAAGTAACTGTAATAATCAGAGTTATAGATTACTTTTATTTCAGAAATGCATGTAGATTCTTTTATTTTGTCAGCTGCTCAAGTTAGCAGTACTAATATTAAAAAGGTGTCCCTTCTTTGACAGGTTCCCAGCTGTATTGTGTGGCTATTTTATATTTTTGCATCACATTTTTGGTCCATTTTTCATAAAATTGTGTTTTTTGGCAAATTAGTGGCAAATCATTAAAAACTGAAGTTAGAAAATAATGACAGACATTTGAGTTTCAGATTTTATACCCTTCAGAAAATTCATACTAATGCAAGACCTACTATTCTATTATCTTTCTAAGTTTATAAGAGCAATATTTAAAAATTGTCCTTATTTTTGGGCCTTTGTCTCACTTCTGTGTATGGCTTTGTCCAGATTTCTTGCTCTGAGGTTGAGAAGTATGACAAATGTGTCAGGGCCATCACAGTCAGCCAGAGACATTTCAAATTGTGACATACTTGTTGCACCCCACTCCCCCATGTAGTGACTCTGGATGTGTCCAAGCAGAGCAAGGAGCAGTTATGCAGTGTAAATGTGCAGAGTATCCCCCTATCCAAGGTAGACACAAATACTACAGTGGCTTTTCATCTGCCCTTGATTTTGCAGAATGTTCTAGTTTCTGTCATATTTTTATACTGTTGATTTATGCTTATTATTATTCAAAAAGTGCCTGTTGCTCTGTGTTTAAGTAGCAATGCTTTAATGACCATCAGGTAAGCTTGTCTGAGATTGTAAGATGCAAGTAAGCTGTAATAAGCATACTGTTAAAGAATTGCCAACATTGAAAGCCTTTCTGTTGTTGCCATGCAGAGAATACTTACATAACTAGATAACATATAAGCCTTGGGTATTGAAATGCATATGACAGTATTTGTAATAAAGGACAGGATTACATTATTTTAAGAAGCTTATTACATTTGTTAGAGACTTGCAGTCATCTTTGCAGGCTTTACCTGCAAACTAAACAGAATGCCAATCTATCGTGTGTGGTCCATAACCTGTGCAGTAATCCTTTAAGCAATGTATATTGAGCTTGTTTCTTGTTTGCTTTTCATGTTTTCCCCATGAAACAAGTAGTTGTTGTCAGGCAGCAGGTCTTTTTTGCATAAGAAGCATTTTTACAAGTAGGGGTATCATAGAGATTGCTACTTTCAGCATGTTACTTGGTACTTTAATAAAGCTGAATATAAATTATAATTAGAACTGCAGTGCAAGGAAAAGTGGTTTGAGTTGAGTGCTGCTTGTTTTTCCTTATACCTGATTTTGACTGGCATTCCAGTAATGTATTTAAAAAGTAATTTATTTTTTCATGCCTCAGAACTTTTTTGTTTCCATCTAGATATTAAGTAAGCTGTCATGCAGCCAATGCATTGAAATATTTTTTTTTCTTCTGCACTTCATTTTGTCTTGATTGGACTCTCATAATCATGGCTTGGCACCCAGGGCAGCGTATTTAACTAAAGTTACAGTTTTTGTGGTTTTGAGAATAGCTCCTCCCCCTTTTAGTTGGCCACACCCATTCTCATTGACCCCACCCATTCAGATGTCTCCTACAGCCCCCCTTTGATTTGAAGTCACCAGCCACCAGAAACCATTACAGGTATGTCTTCAATGATGATTCTTAACAAAGGTATGATAAGTACTGGTTCAATATACTAAAGATTCTTACTGTCTGTGGCATGGCTACAGATTCTGATGTTTGCTCACACATTCCATAAGTTCTTCAAATTATTTGTTGTAGTATTTCAATGTAACAAGCAAACAGAGTCATGTGGCATGATACTGTCATCTTTAGACCTGCATGCAATATATATGTATTGTCAGGGGTTCTAACCCCACTCAGAAACTGTAAAGATTTTACAAGTTATGTATGAAGGCATTGTTCTTATTTGCAATATGTCACATTAGTATTTACCACACACAGTGTTATACAGACATCTTCATTGCAGTAGGATGCATACTGTTTATGTTTACATATGGTTTTCCCAGAATGAAATGCATAAATGAGCTCAAACATGAATATTATCATGTAGGTATCATGTATGTATCACTGCCTTTCAGATGACCAACCATCCTAGGGGTGACAACTTCTCCCACCAGGAAAAAGACATCATAATCTATAATCTCCACCAACATGGAAGGAGACTCCTAGGCAATTCAGGTGACACTGTTTGGAGAAATAAAATCTGGATGAACCTCACCAACATGACCAATGCAGTTGGAAGCCACAACTGATCCTGTGAAGCCTGTAGATGACGCTGCTTGGACATGATTCTTCATGCAGCCAACAGAGTGACATATTGTGAGAGGTTGAGGGATGCCACCAGTAGTGGACCACCACTGACCTTCCGATGACATCACAATATTTCTGGCCTCATTGCATACAGCAAGAATGGAGCAACACATCCATAGCTAGTGAGTTTGAAGCTGGAGTTCCAGAATGAACATGTATGTTTTTATTTCCATTACAGGGCTGCATATTGAGACAATAGCATGCATATTCATGTATTGCTGTTTTTGATTTACAGCTGCAGAGGTAAGCCATGTGCACACATCCACACAGGGTGAGGATAATGAACATAAGTCTAATTACATGTATCAATACAGCTGAGTTACAGACAGAGCAATCCAAACATCATTTGTAATGCTATTTAACATTAATACTCAAAGATCCATCTACTTCGGAACTAAATCAGAAATGGGCAGTTGAGTGTCTCTGTACTGTTACTGTGAATACTACCTTGTTAGTGACTCATCCTCATTTCATGGCACTGCTGTTTACTGTTACATTGTTGTTTCTCTACCATTCTACACTATGGTTATATCTGGTAGAAGGGCAAGCTGTGTATTTTCAAGTGCAGCCAGACCAGGTATGTTCATAGCTTTCAACAATGTGTACCACACATGATACCTGACATTTTTGTCAATATTTGTCAATATTTGTCAATATAGACCCCTCTCGTATACAGTTGCAAAGTCCATCACATGAGTATTTGCAGCCCATATTACTGTGTTATATATGTGTTGCTGTCAGTATTGTTTTTGTTTTGTACTGCTGTTAGTAGTTGTTTTGTTTGGGTCTATATCAGTTCATCAAAATGTCTGAAGTTTGAACACTATATTTTCGAACATCAAATCCCGAACTGCAAAAACATCAAAGTCTTAAAACAGCGATTTTTTCCAGGGCACACTCACCTGACCTGTGCCCTAACCCTAACTCACCTATGCCACTCTAACCCTAAAGTCTTTCACTATCGCACACCCACCTCACCCGCGCCCTAACCCTAACTCACCGAACCCGCGCCATAACCCTAACATCCACACAATCGCACATTTACCTGAACCCAACCCGTAACTTCCCACCACAGTCCTGATACTCGCAAAGCCACAGAAACAGCCTACCAAATTCTTTCCCTGGGAAAGAATTCGGTGGGCCGCTGCTTCGTTATTACCAGTGTTCGAACTTTACAGTTCAAACATCTGATGTTCGATATTCAGCCATTTCGACAGACTGATATAAACCCGTTTTGTTTTGGGTGGCGCAGTGGTGCAGCAGTTAACATTGTTGCCTCACAGCAAGAGGTTCTGTGGTTTAATTCTCAGCTGGGGTGTCTTCTATGTGGAGTCTGCATGTCCTCCCTGCATTCATGTGGGGTTCCTCTGGGTACTCCAGTTTTGTCCCACATTCCAAAGACATGAGTCTGGAGAGTTTCCCCCCAGGTCTCCACTGAAAATAGGCTCTGTCCTAGTCAGACTTTCCTGGTCAACAAATGTTAAATATAAATAAAAATAAATAAATACTTGACTGTATTGTCTTTCTCTTTACTTTCCCACTGCAGGATTAAAAGTACAGCCCACAACCTGTCCACAGCAGGAGTCTGTCAGCAGTATGCTATTAATTATGGTTCATACTTGTCATTGCTTTTAATCCTGTAGTTGACCTCTATTAATACTGTTTCCTTCTTACCATTCCTAGGTCAGTCTGCAACAACATATGCAATTGCACATACAAGTGATATTTGTATGTCACACATTCTATATGTTATAACTGTGTTCACCTGGTTAATGGTGTAAGTGATGTGATCAGAAATTCTGTTTTTCCCTTCACTAGTTGAAGTTCATCCCTGTTCAATACCACCATCTTCCCATGAATTTTTGCCAGGTGTGTTTTTTATATATACGCCATATGTCTTTGATGATATCCATCATGTGATTTAGGCATATTGTCCTGATCTGTGTCTTTGTATCTTGTAGCATATCAAATATCTGTATCATCCAGCAACCCATCCAGTGATCATGATGGTTTTCAAGATGTGTCTCAGCATGATAGTATGGCCCCTGACACAGAATACCTTGAGTTGTTTGGAGAGTCCATCCATCAGGTTGAAAGTGATGTTGCAGCAGATGTAGCCTCAGATGTGAAGACCCACTTGACTAGCCATTCAGAGGATGCTGTTATATTAGATGTTGAACAGGGTGAGACCATTAACCAACACATCACAGCTAAGAGCACTGCTGCTGGCAGTTCAACACAACTAGGTACAGGGCATTATGGTAGATGTAGGAAAGCAGATGTTGTACATGACCAGGTATCAGAGGGTGTCCGCCTCCTGTTGCAGACAAATGAAAGGTCACAGTAATGGCATTGTTAAGACATCCATATACTTGCCCATGGCACAGATCATTTGGCACACCAGCTACCTATCGTGCATGAAGGACAAGAGCACAGACACGGTGAGATTATGGCTGCATTGGCCACTTAGAATGAGAGTCTGTTAGCTGCAGCATAGTCAGTGGAGACACTGGCCTCTACAATACTGCAGCAGTCTTGTACTACCAGCAGAAATTCTGCATTCCCTGTCTGTGCTCAGCAGATTGCAACCTGTGAGAGGTAGGCCACCTGTCTGCAGAATCACCATTGGCCATCAAGAATCACTGTCTGTGATCTAACCTACACAGAATTCAACTGCTGGCCAATATGCTGTGGTCCTACCAGTCACAAGACCTTCAACTTGCAGTCATGCTCCTTTATCTCAACACGGTGTTGTAGCTCTATCCATCTCCTTTCCGGAGCAACAGGAACAAGATGTGTCTGTACATTGTCAGGACAGAGCAGACCATGGTGTGAGATGCCTGCAAGTTGCCCTAGACTGTGTAGAGTGTGTACAATAGTGTAATACACATAACGGGCTCATATTATTGCAATGCTACTGTACTGTGACATTTGTCTTCTGAAATTAAAATGTCTGCATTATGTCCTATGTGATTTCTCTTTTTCATGTTATTATATTGTAGAAATATGTATGTGTAGCACTGATTTGTGTCCCTTATTGTTTGCCATACAGTGATACAACAATCAGAGTATGTATGTATACCTGTGTCAGTTGTGCCCAGAGGTGATAATCCCTGTTTTGACACATTTACATATGTTCATGTTGGAATATGTTATGCTTGTGTTATGTGCAATGCTCAATGATTATGTCTAGTGTGTACTTGCCATTAGATACAATATGTGCTGCTGTGGTGGGGCAACACCTGAACATCAATGTTTAACCTGTGTACTCATGTATGTGTGCTTTGTCATGACTCAAATATTTGGGTCAAACACTACTGCATTACCTGGGCCTCCACTTGTGGTCACACCCTACGTTGCCTAAGCCTGTGTCTGCTATGTCCTCCTGCTCCTCCTCCAATATCTGTGGATGTTCTTTTTGGTGTTCTTTGGGTAATTCACCCACACCTGCGTGAAGACTGCCATGTGCTCTGGTTAGCATGTTGTGCAGCATGGCATACACTGTTATTATATGTGCTGCCTTTTCAGGTTTGTATTGTAGTGCACCCCAGATGTTTCCAGACATCTGAATCTAGCTTTCAGTACACCAAACACATATATGGTGTTTCTGGTTGTTGTGTGTGCTCTGTTGTAGGTCTCATGTGCAGAGGTTGATGGTTCAAAGTACAGGGTCATTAGCCATGGCTCAAGTGGATAACCACAGTCACCTATGGGGAATAAAAACACTTTTGGTCAGATTGGATATCATTGTGGGGGTATACTTAACTTGCATCTTAGCTTAGTTCCTCTGCTTACCCAGTAGCAGTTCCTCAGGTATTTCACCTCACTGGAATGCAGCTGCCAGTCTTCTTTCCCTCCAAATGGCAGCATTAAGAACACTTCTTGGGTGTGTTGCCATGATGTTTGTAGACAGCACTTGGCAGTTCATAGATGGTCATCCCTTTATGTTTATGTATCGGTCTGCTTCAGGATGTATTGGTGTCTTGATAGGTTTGCATGTGCAATCTATTGTACCAAGTACATGTGGGAGGTTTGCAATGTTATAGAACCTGTGCATTACAGTCCTCCACTCCAAGTGGGTGTATGAAAATTGTATGCAAACATCCACCTTGCTGCACATTGCTCCCAGAAATTTTGTCAGGATATGACTGGCAGCTGTCTATGATACTCCCACAGCATCCCCATGTGTCTCTGGAATTTCCCAGATGCAAGTACACCCAAGCTGAGACAAACTTTGGTTTCATGGTGGATGGATGTGTGGGGTACACATGTTGCAGACAGCCTGCACCAGTTAGTTATCGGTCAAGATGGCATCTGTCGATTATTTGCTGGTCAAAAAATTGGTTTAAAACCAACGGATACAAAAACTAAACCACACAACCAACGGAGCTCGGGCTCTGCACAAAGCAAGTAAATAATAACAAATCCAGTCACCAAAAGCATATGCAGAGTCCTATGGCGGAAGTAGTCCAACAGTCTGAATGTTCACAACCATATAAATGTAGAAATAATCCAGGGCAATCAATGACGCTTGGAAAAACGTTTTTTAATACAACCACCATTCGGCTTCCTCAGACGTTACATCAGACAACAATCACATACCATTTAAATAGTAATACATTAATTCTCATTGGCAGATAAAAAACACATGTTAATAGTGACGTGATTCGACAGAGAACCGAACGGTTTGAATGATGCGTAAGAGGGGCTGACAACTTATTGTTGGTTTACGAGCCAAGTCTTGAATCCAATTTGAATGACACAGATAATTCCTTAGCGGTGTGTTTGACTGACGAACTCAACCGCTTGGAACTTGACTTCCTGAGATTGAAAAAACTGCAAATAGAACGTCAATATTTTGAAGCTTGTATCAGTAAAAGGATTGTTCCACGTGGACTCAGAGTGCTTAAAATGCCGACGTCAGGTAACACATATCCTGAGCTACTTTACAAGTGGCAACAATTGAACTTGGACATTAGTTTTAACTATATGAAGTTGCTGAACGAGTTTCACTCGAAAGAAGAGGACAGTTTAAGAGTATCTGTAAATTGTTTGTATGATGCTATGAAAGTTAAATATGCTGATGAAATGTTGGCTGAGAGGCTAGAGAAGGTAATTGACAATATATCGCTATACGAAAAGAGACTCCTAGAACAGAAAAAGAGTAAGATCCTGAGGGACACAAAAGATTTTAAAAATAACCAAGTATTTACTTGGCCTAGAGTGTCTGGTAACGTGAATTTGAGTAATGCACCAGTAACTAGTAACAACTTGAGAGGTAGTAACACAATAGGTGTTGGTAACAATGGTACTAATAGAAGTTATAATAGGGTGGCTCAGACTAATTCACGAATAAGTTATGTTGATGCTCCCAAACCAAATACTTCTAGCAGCAATGAATCGACCTTGATAGATGAAACATCAGTTGTTGTCGACACAAATGATACAAGGAGGGAGCATGGTCAGCTTTTACCGACACCTCTGATGAATAATGATATTGGGGAGTCTTGACAGTAATATGAGATCCAGTTCTAGTACTGTAACCCCTCCAATTCTTGACACCTCTGTTAGAAGGAAGACACCACCCACGAGCACAGGAATGGCAGGGGCATTGACCCACAGTTCCTTTAACCCTTTTCCCATTGCACAACAACGCACGGGCAGGTCAAGGTCACAGAGCAGGGGCCGATACAAGAGAAAAGGGTCAGACAGCGAGCAACGAGGCCCCACCTTAAAGAAAATGTGGGAGAGAGTGGGGACTCGCTGATAGTTAATATTTCTAGCAGGGATCTGTCCATTTTTGAACAACAAGTGCTGAACAAGGGGTTAAGTTTTATCCCCACAACACACAGTGACTTGGTGGACTCTGTTTTGGATGTAATTGAAATTAGAGTTTGGAACAGATAGAGCTAGTACAGTGTTCACAGTTACACCCCCTTTTAGATACTTTCTCACAACTGGTTGAGAAGGGCATTCATGCCTATTTTGAATCTAATAAGAAGGTTTGTAATAATAGGATGGGGAATTTGAATTATAATCAGAGGCAAGCCTTAATGGCTTTGAAAGCAGATCATACTATTATGATTAGGCCTGCAGACAAGGGAGGCCCCATCGTGGTGATGGACCTTGAGTGGTATAAGGGTAGTATGATGAGCCTACTCGGTGATAACAGATTTTATGAGAAGATTGATATGGATTTAGTAATTGAGAAAGTCTTTCATGTGCATGAGTTGTTGGAGGACCTTCTAAAATCTGATGATATAACCTTTGAGTTATACTCGTATTTGAAAGTTGGAAATCCACGTATCCCGATAATTCAAGGGCTCCCCAAGGTCCATAAGTCCTCATCCACACCACCAATGAGGCCAATTGTGGCCGGCCAAGGCTGGCTTACTGAACCCATGTCTAATTATGTAGAGTACTATACCAGACCCCTTGTAGATGCTACCTCACACATTCTAAAGGACAGTAAACAGTTCTTGATTGAGTTGTATGATTATACTAGGAGACTTGATGACCATGCTCAATATGTATTAGTAACTTTAGACGTGGTCAGTTTATTTACTACAATACCCAATGATCTAGGGGTGACAAGTTTCCAACAGTTTTTACAGTCCAATTCTGTATTATCCACTAAGAAGGTGGAGCTGATTTCCCTGTTTATGGAGACAATATTATCTAACAACATGTTTATGTTTGGAGACTCTGTTTTTTCCCAGAAAGATGGTTAATGTAGTTATGGCACAGTGGGAGGTTTCCTTCCTGTTTAAGTCTATTTTTTTCACTAAGAGTGTTGGTTTTTATAAACGTTTTCATGGTTTGGCATGGCAGCACTGAGGATTTAGAGTTATTCATTAATGAAATGAATGGCTCCACTAATTTTCTGAAATTTACTTACACCTTTTCGGAGGCAAGCATTTCATTTTTAGATGTTAACATAGTTAGACTCCAATCTGGCCTCCTCAATACATCAATCCACCGCAAATCATGCCACAAGAACACATTTTTGCATAGGTGCAGTATGCACCCACGCCATGTGTTCAGCAATGTAATGAAGGGTCAGTTGATGGTTTGATGAAGAAGTCGTTAGACTTAGGCAAATGTTCGTGGGTAGAGGGTATGAACTTTCCGACTTTGATCACACCGTAGATGAGGTGTATGAACTTAGACAGCTTTGCTGACAATGGACCAAGGAGTTGCCCATCTGAATTTGTTAGAGTACCCATGTCCTATAGTAGAGATGTTTTCCAATTGAAAGAATTGATGTGTAAGCACTGGGAAATTTTGGGTCTAGATGAGCACATCAGTCAGATAGTAGGACCGACTCCATTAGTTAGTTATAGAAATAAATCTAACCTCAGGAGTTTGTTATGCTATAAAGCCATAATGACGAATGTAAGAAGTGAACACGGTTATAATACTGTAGCCTGTGGAGGATGCAATCAATGTCACCTGATAGATACTAGGGTCAGCTTTGTGAATCCACACAACAATTATGTGTACAGGTTTGAGACTGGCACGAATTGTTTGAGTCAGAACGTAGTGTACCTAGCTAGATGTACAGCATGTAATTCATTTTACATAGGTAAAACAAACAGGACACTACGTGAGAGGATTAGGGAGCATCAATATCATGTAAGGACAGGCAATATTACCAACTCTTTAGCTAAGCATGTGATGTCCAGCGGTCCCCTACACAGTTTTTTGTATAGTGTCATACAAGAAGTTTTTCCTAGTTCACGGGGGGGAGATTTAATAAACTATACACTTGAATGCGAACTACGTTGGATAATAAGATGCAGGGCAGACATAACCCCAGGACTGAATGAAAAAGTTAATTTAAAACCCATATTAAGAAAAAGGCGTTGTTTTAAACCCAAGAAATATTAATGTATATTGTGTTAGGAGGTTCCTGATGCATTTTTATGGGTCACTATTCACACATTCCAGCAACAAACTCTTTTAGTAGTTAATAAGTGTGCTTAGTTCTCATTATTTTTATTTCTGGACACAGCACCTTTCGCTACACGTTTTAGTAAGATTCTGTGTTGACTGTTTTATTATCTTAAATGTATTTTAAATTGTCCTGTTTATGTTTAGAACGTAGCACATGTTTAGTGTAGCACATGATTATTTCTTTTAATAGGCATATTAGTTGTCAATATATATTGACAGATTTGGTTATATGCCTTTTTTAAATGTTGTATTTGTATTAACTCTGTGAGTTAGATTTTAACGGACTATAAACATGTGGTTTTTATCTGCCAATGAGAATTAATGTATTATTATTTAAATGGTATGTGATTGTTGTCTGATGTGTTGTATTAAAAACGCATTGATTGCCCTGGATTATTTCTACATTTATATGGTTGTGAACATTCAGACTGTTGGACTACTTCCGCCATAGGACTCTGCATATGCTTTTGGTGAAAAAATTGGTTTAGTTGCAGCCTTGCTCTGACTCTTGCTGGTTGTCTTCTTGGATGCACAGCCACATCCTCATTCATGGCTTGCATCACCACAGCTTGTTGCAGTATATTAACAGCAGCTTGTATTTTTATATGTTTTTTTCCTCCCTTTTTTCTTCTATGGATTTTGCCATAATTTGTAGTATTTGCTTAAATTCCTTGGAGTCCATGAAGTATGCACCGAGGCAGAAACAGAGCCATTAGGCTGTTTGATGAATTTGAGTTGAATTGTTAATGCACGATGTGTTTTGGAATCACACACTGACCTGCATGGAATCTCTAATTATCCTACACTGAACACTTAAATACTTGGTCTGCCTTCAGCATGTCTTCTTAAATCTCATCCATGGCAGGTGCACTGAAGTCTGCCTTCAGGGTGCTGCACTGTCCACAAATAGCTTCCACAAGCTTTATGAAATCTGTCCCTCTGTATTTTCTACTTTTATAAAAAAATTAAGCTTTTTTATGAGTTTAAACATCTACTATAAAATTAACATTTAAAAACTCTGGGCCAGGATTCATGAAGGTGTACACAACACAGTACCTTTTCCTGATTCAACAACCACCTTAACATTGTATTGCACAGTTCTTTACCACAAAGACATGTAGCACCACGTAGGACAGCCATGCTGAACACTAATAAGGCATTCCAGAGAGAGGAGTATGCTAATTAGTCATGTGCTCTTTCTCTCCCCAGAAACACCACTAGGAAGGCATCTCCATGGCTGAGTGATTCAAGAAATTATTCAGCTATGTAGATCAGCATGACCTTCTTCATCACATTGTGGTGCTGAACATAGCCATAACTGTTGTATGTGTATTGGCATGGGTGGATGCATTAAATCACCAGGGGTTACTTTTAATTGAAGTGCCATACTGGCAGGAATGGCAGTATGAGACTCAAGGATATACTTATACAAGCACCAACAGCAATGCAGTGATCCAGTAGGATGCACTAGACCACCAAGGATTACTCTGAATGGAAGTGCCATTCTGGGACCAAAGGAATATGGGGATCAGGGGTAACCACTAGACACCACGGGTACTATATATATTGAAGTGCTGTACTGGCACCATCACAACAGGGATCACAACTGAGTGGGATACAGTAGACCACCAAGGATTACTTATAAAGTACCATTCCAACAACAACATCAGTATATGGATCAGTGGAAATCACTAGACAACAGGGATGAATTCTGATTGCAAAAAGAAAATGGGTGTTTCCTTTTGCAATCAGTTTTTGTTTGATTAGTTTGAGTTTTTAAATGAGTGACTTTTGGAATGTTGACATTCATCACGTAATTTCAATGAGTTTGCATTTCAATAATTCAACTTTTAACAGTGTGTGTGTGTGTGTGTGTGTGTGTGTGTGTGTGTGTGTGTGTGTGTGTGTGTGTGTGTGTGTGTGTGTGTGTGTTTGCCTTTTAAGGATATGAGTCTTAACATTAGATGCACTTGTTCCCATCAAAATGTTTTTATATTTTGCAACCTTGGAAGTGTTGCTATTTTATGTAAATCCTTTCTAAATTTTTAAATAATTTAGCTTCAAACAATTGTCTTCCTGAGTTTAGACTAATGTATGTTACTTCAACTGATATTTATGCATGTGAAAGCACCAATCATCCATGTCAGCAAGTCTCCAAAGTACTGAAATGAAGAACACTACGATGATAAGGAAACTACAGAAGGCAGCACCATACACCATGTTCAGTGCTAAGGCTGAGGGATGCAATTGAAGCAGCAATCCGCTGCCTGCTTACTAACTGGGAAAGGTTGTATTACTAGTTTGCCTGACCAAAGAATGTGTGTGTGTGTGTGTGTGTGTGTGTGTGTGTGTGTGTGTGTGTGTGTGTGTGTGTGTGTGTGGGCGTGTGTGGGTGTGTGTGTGTGTGTGTGTGGAAAAGTGACTGGGGGAATGGCACTGCCTACATGAGCAGAGACTTACTACCACAGCACGCACATCAGCAATGAAATGCACACTGTGGTAGTAAATATGATTCAGAAATATGCAAATTAGCCAACAGTGAGATGTTACCTCATCACAGCTAACCATATCTCTCAATTGTCCAGATTTTCACAGAATGTCCAGATTTTTGCCTCATATTTTTGGTCTGCTCCTCATAAAATGATTTGCTTTCTATACTTTTTTGGCAAATAAGTGAGGACTGAAGTCATTATATGACAGGCATTTGAGTTTCAGACTTCATTTTCTTCAGAAAATGCATTGTAACAGAAGGCCTTGCATTTTAGCAACTTTCTAAGTTTCTAAGAGCAATATTTACATTTTGTCTCTGTTTCTTTCTGTTCTGCCCCCTATTACTTTTGGTTTTGTCCAGATTTTTTGTGCCCAGAGGTTGAGAGCTATGCAGCTAACATATCTCTGAATCGCAAATTGGAACATTGTGGGAGCAGGACCTCTGTTTTAATAAATAATAGGCCTTTTAATGAATCCTCAAGTAAGTATATCTAGAACAGTAGTCAAACTCAACAATCCTGAATGCATTGTATTGTTATTTATACTAAAGTCCTTATGAGTTTCTACAGGTAGAATTTAGCTTATAATTTACCAGTGATCAATTTTGTCTTTTATCCTAAATTAACTTTTTTCATAATTTTTGAAAGAGGTAACTAATTATAACTGTAACGCTTGTTTCGTTATATCGTTTGTTAACAAGTAATACAGAAATATGGTGTTTGCATTGTATTTACAAAGTCATATATAACTTTATTAAATATTTGAATTTATAAAACTGGTACATTTCTAAGCATATTTTCTGACTTTATCATATATTTATTCATATTTCCAGTTTCTAAATGTTCAAATAAAAAATAAATACAAAATAAAAACAGACATTATAAATCATAAGGTTTAGAGTTATTTCTCTCATAAAATTTATAAATATAAAATAAAAAGAGAAATTATAAATCATAAGGTTTAAAGTTACTTTTCTCATAAAATCTAAGTCACCTATTCATGTTTTATATATATGAATAAGCGTGCATGCTGTCCTATGTAATTTTTATACACAGTATAAAATGTAAAATAATTAATTTTTTGTAAAATGCTAACACTGGTTAAATTAATTAGTTTAATACTTTACCCCCCAACTTTGCCATACACAGACTGTTCAGACCAAAAATGAAAGGTGGGGGGATAGCTCTCCTATATCCCTCCACACTCAACACTACTCCCTACCCAAACAGTATACCCACATTCCATAATGCTGAGATACTAATAACTACCCTAAACCTTAACAAAAAAAGGAAATCTGTATCATTATAGTCTACATCCCAGCAGGAAACAATGTACCAGACCTGGAAAACATCTGAAAACATTAAATTAGAAACATCATCATGGGCAATATGAACATAAACTGGCAAACCATCGTTATCAAAAGTATCAATCTATGTGGCTTCAAACAGCTAATTACAAACCCAACAAGATTCAGTAAAGACTTTACTAGCCACTGCACCTTAGACTGCATCCTTGTATCAAACCAAACTAACTTCTCCTCCTCAGGCACACTCTTAGACTCATTATGCAACTATCTTCCAGCCTTTGCCATCAGGGCTACCACCCACCTTCCTAAAAACCTTGCCTAAAACCAGCTAGAAATACAACTAAACCAACAAATACTTAACAAATTACTACAAAATATAAACTGGACACCCCTAAAATTTCTACCCATCAATGATGCCATACATTATTTCAGTACTACATTCCTGAAAGTACTTGATAGTCTTGCCCCTGTACAAACAAAAAGAGTAAAGACAACCACAAAACCCATGGATAACCTCTGACTGCATCAACCTCATGAAACAAAGAGACAGCATGGAATAAATGCAAACATAAGAAAACCCAACAAAATCTCCAAACCTTTAAACCAGTGTGTAACAGAATAACCAAACTAGTCAAAAAATATAAAAAATAATCCTACTACTCTAACCTTCAACTACAACACAAGCATAATCCCAAATAATTCTAGCAATCCATATCTACCCTCCTCAACCCAGGAACAAAGAGCACTCTCCCTTTCCCAATATCTCCCCCATCTCAAATAGCAGAGGAATTTAACAAATACTTCATAAAATCCATAGCCAAGCTGCTCACAACCAAAACTAACTCAGGACACCCCCATCTAAATTTAAACACTAGCTACAATAACTCTACACCACCCAAAACAGACCAAGCCCACAATTACACAAATAATAAACCAAATAGTCTTATTACCCCTTTCTCCCTACAACCTATACCTACCTCAAAAATAAAAATGCTAATAGCTCAAGCTAAAACCAACCCTGCTCCACATCAGCAGACGACTTCCCATCCCAATACCTAAAACTCACTGCAGACTCAGTTGCATACCCCATCATTATCCTTATAAACAGATCACTCTCAGAAGCCTTAGTCCCCACAATATGGAAACAATCAGACATAACACCAATACATAAAGGAGGACACTCCACAGAAATACCCAATTTTCACCCATTATCAATACTATCCCCTCTATCTAAAACAATGGAAAGGTGTATCCACCAACACCTAATGAAGTACTTACTACAAAACAACCTACTCACTCCAATTCAGCATGGCTTCCAGGCAGGTCATAGCACATCAACTGCACTTTTATCCTTTACAGACACTATTAACAGGGCCAGGGATAAAGGATACCTCATATCTCAGTATCCCTGGACCTCTCAAAAGCCTTCCACATAGTTTCACACCCATTACATCTAGAAACACTATCCAACATAGGATGTTCCACTACCACACTTCAGTGGTTTCAGAGCTATCTACATGACTGGAAACAAGCAGTAAAATGGTATAACCAACTCTTTCCATTCCAACTTACCCCTACAGGAGTTCCCCAAGGCTCTATCCTACCTCCCCAACTGTTTAACATATTCACCAATAATTTACACACTGCCTCCTCCCCAGGAATAATAATCCAGTATGCAGATGACTCAACCTTAATCTGTGCATATTATACTCTCCTTGAACTACAAAACAAAACTCAACAATCTTTCACAGCAACTGAATCCTGGCTCACAAAGGCCCGACATTTTTCTAAATCCAAAAAAAAAACTCATAGTTTCACCCCAATAATACCACCCTCAACCTACACCAATTTAACATCCTTGCAGCTGACAAAACTGTCATAGAAAATGTACAATAAACTAAACTGTTAGGTGTTATTTTTGAAAGCAAACTGAACTTTGACCTTCATATCCAATGAAACATAAAGAAGATGCATAAAAAATTGGACTAATTTGTAGAAACAAACAATTCCTTACCATTCCATCCAAGACCACCTTGGCAAAAAGCTTTCTCCTCCCATCCCTATTCTATTCAGAAGAAAATTAAAGTTTTGGAATGGCCCAGCCAGAGCCCAGACCTAAATCCAATAGGAAATCTCTGGGGGAGACCTGAAGAAAGCTGTGCACAAGAGATGCCCTCGCAATCTGAGACATTTGGAGCACTTTTTCAAGGAAGAGTGGACAAATATTGCCAAGTCAAGATGTGCCATGCTGATAGACTCCTACCCAAGAAGACTGAATGCTGTAATTAAATCAAAAGGTGCTTCAACAAAGTATTAGTTTAAGGGTGTACACACTTATGCAACCATCTTATTGTATTTTTTTTAATTTTTTATATTTTTCCCCCTAACAGATTTGTTTGTTTTTCAATTGAATTGCACAAATTATAGGTCACATTAAAGGTGGGAAAAGTTTTGAAATGATTTATTCTGGTCTCATTTTTTTATCTCACAAAAACCTGGTATTTTAGCAGGGGTGTGTACACTTTTTATATCCACTGTCTACCAACTCCATTGTTGTTTCAGCTCAAAGAAGAGAGAAATCTTCCTAAATAAATGAATCATTGCTGGAGATCAATTAGAAATGATACTGGCAATAATTCTATGGAGAACAGTGACCAATGATATGTTCCTCATCATTTTCTGCTTCACACAACTATAAAATGTCACCTCAACAACCTATAGAGAAGCTGTTTCGTATTAGTAATTTTTTCATACTTTTGCAAGTAATTTTTTTCAGCTTAGTTGGGTAAATTTTTAACATCAAAAAACTACAGGCAAACTTTTAAAATAATGCTGTTATCCTTAAATCCTTAAAAAACTAACTACTTCAGTGGCAACCCAGATGAATTGGGTTTGGTTAGTGGCTCAGTTGACTGATGCTGTGGCAGGGAAGGATGGGTGTGCCTATCCTGGGGGAGGATGGTGACAGGGGCATCTCCTGTGACAATCGCTGGTGGAGGTTAGGAATGTTGTTAGGAGGAGGTATCCTCAGCAAAGAAGAGGAGGAAACCTGGCTGAGTTATTAAAGAGACAGTGTGATACACTGCAACATCCCCATCATACACCTAAACCTTGAATGGAACCACATTGCTGTGAGGAAGGGAACAGTGGATAGAGTATATAGGAAAACCCTATGGATGGCTACAGGGATGGCTGAGCCCTCAGGATGAAATTAGGATCTGCAACCAACCTCAGAATACCAGAGTACGTTTGGGGGTATAGGGATTGGCTGATAGACCCAGCATGGATGTAAGTCACTGGGGTGCTAGGCCATTAATGTGATGAAAGGTAAATAAATAAATCCTTAAAAAAGGAATGCTGCAGTTCTGCCTGACATGTTCATAGTCCATTTTGTAAAAAATGATCCTTAAAATATTATGAATGAATAAAAGTTACAAAGTTATTTTTAAAACACAAAAATAATAACTACAGAAATTCTAGTAATGCATAAGATTTTGTTTGTTGAATATAGTGCCAAGTTCTCATGTTTAAAAATAAAAACAATCATGCTTAATTCATTATTTTCAGTTTTATGTTTGCATGGTTCTTGTATTTTGATATTCATTTTAATTTTTTTTTGAAAATATGTGACCTTTGCAAGTGCAAACATATTGTAATCAAATGGATGCATATAACATATTTTTTCTAAATATTGTTTTTAATTTATATTGAATAATAAATACAAGAAAGTAATTATAGATTCAAATAAAATGTATAGGTTCATAGGGTCATACTTGTCTATCTGCCCTAGGGCATTTATAAGCCTAGCCAGAGTGTGTTTGGCTTTTGCCACCCATTTTAAATTAATTTTGCTATGCCCTTTTTTGAGGTTAGTATACTGTGCCTCTGTCTAACAGTGACACAGAAGTGATACCCAGGGTAAACCTACGATCTCCCATCCACTCATCAAGATTCCTCTTGAAGAGAGTCAATGAGGGACTCTGCCTAACCTGGACTGGGATTTTATTCCAGAGTGAAGGGAGCCTCTGGGTTATGAATCTGTCCCTCCAGCATGTCCTATTTATTTCAGTGCTGAGGTTCAAGTCTCTTGAGCACGTAGCTCGATGGGATTTGGATTTTCTGAGGTGCAGCATTTCCATTAATTCCGGGTTGGACATGGCTTTATACATCAGGCACAGATCGCCTCTGAGCAGGCGGTATGCCACTGAGTAGAGCTGGAGTTTCTTTAACCGGGCAGCATATGGCATGTGTTTGAGCCCTTTGATCCTCTTGGTGAGGTACTTTTGGGGTCTTTCCAGTTGCTGCAGGTGTCTGGTAAGGTACATCCCAAAAGGGGCATTGTACTCAATTATGGGCCTGATGAGGGATGAGTAAAGAGGCATGATGACCTCCCCTGATCTAGATGTGAATCCCTTCATGATTAGGTGGGCTACATAAAATGTTTTTCTAACCACTTTGGCCACGTGGTTGTCACATTAGAGATTGCTATCAACTTGGGTCCCCAGGTCCCTAATTACTTCTTCTGTACTTAATGGATTACCACCTATGTGGTAATTTGTGGGCACTTTGTTTTTTCCAAAGGGGATGACTATACACTTTTTGGCGTTTAACTTGAGGCCATGGCTTTGGCACCAGTTGTTTGTTTCTATGAGGCCCTTTTGGAGGATGCCTGTGTCGGCTGGAGTGTCGATTATGGCGCCCAGTTTGCAGTCATCTGCAAACTTGGTCAGCCACAGTCCTTCCGTGTTGGCCTGTACCTCAGAGAAATATATACCGAACAAGAGAGGTCCCAGGACTGAGCCTTGTGGGATGCCACTTATAACTGGTTTGGAGTCTGACATGGCTCCAGCAATTCTAACCATGTGGGTTCTGTCCTTGAGCCAGTTTGCAACCCATCTAGTGACATAGGGGTTTATATTTAAGCTGGTGAGCTTATTTATAATGCCCGAGTGGGGTATTGTATCGAAGGCTTTTGCGAGGTTCAGGTAGGCTGTATGGACCACCTTCCCCTCATCAATGGCCTTAGTAACTGTTTCAAAGAAATCAACCAGGTTTAAGAGGCAGGATCTGCCCTTAACAAAGCCAAACTGGGTAGGATCCAGTGTCTGTAGGTCCCCAATATCTTTATTTATGAGGTCCATGACGATCCTTTCCATAGCTTTGCAGACCAAGCTAGTCAGGCTTATGGGGCGATAGTTTCCAGGATCCGTAGAGGCACCACCTTTGTGGAGAGTGACCACTGTTGCTGTACACCACTCTTTGGGCACATATCCCGTAGTAAGGCTGAGACTGAACAGTAGTTTTAGGTTTGGGTTTAGCTCTTCTTGGAGTTCATGTAGGACGCAGCCCAGGACACCATCTGGTCCAATTGATGCTGTGTTTTTTGCTTTGGAGAGGGCAGCTCTTACCTGAGCATCTGAGATGTCAGGGGGGCAGCACTCTGCTGGGATAGATATTTGCCCTTTTGGTGGGGAGGGGGGGAGAAGTTTGCGCTGAACCTGTCAGCTAGGATGTTGGCAATGTTTGTGGGTTTGGTGTATTTTTTGTCATTTTGGACTAATTCTGAGCATATCTGGGAATTCCCACCCAGGTTCCTAACATAACTAAAGAAAGCCTTGTGATTATCCTTAGTGTCCTGTGCAATTTTTCTCTCAAAGCTGGCCTTAGACGATTTTATGAGTGCCCATAGTTTTTTGCTAATACTGATCAGAGATGCCTTCCCTTTTTGGGATTTTGCTCTATCATGTAGTAGCTTCCTCCTTCTATTGTATAGTTTGTTTATGGCTAGGGTCCACCAGACAGGACGTCTGCCTTTGGAGGATTGGGACTTGGTTTTATTTGGGATTGCATGATCCATGCATTCCTGAAGGTGTTCATAGAATGCATTTATAAAGGATTCTGCGGTCTGGGCCGTATTTTCCACAGGTCCGGGGGCTTTGAAGGATTCCACCTCGGTTTTGAGGAGTGTGAAATTTGCATTAGAGATGTTTTTCACTGTGGTTTTCAGGGCAGGGGGTGGAGTCAGGATATGAATATCCAGTGAGATTAGTTTATGGTCTGATCTTACCAATGAGGGTCACACTTCTGGTCTGGAGCATAGAGTCCCCATGTTGGTGATGATCAGGTCCAGTATGTTTTCCCCTCTTGTGGGAGTGGTAACAAGTTGTTCCATAGCATTTGAGTTTATAAATTCTAGGAACCTTTGGGCTAGGGTGTTGGAGCTAGAGTAATGCTCCCAGTCTATGTTTGGGTAGTTGAAGTCGCCCAATATAACAGTGTTTGGAGAGACCTTCGTATTTTCCATTGTTCTCAGGAAGGCTGAGTGGGGTTCCTGGGTTTGGGAGGGTGGTCTGTAGCAGGCTATAAACTGGAAGGCAGTTTTACCCACTGTTAGTTGCTCATGGATAATCTCTGATGCTTTGTGCTGTGCCACCAACCTGGAGGTGTGGGTATCTTTGACGAATATTGATACTCCCCCTCCTTTTGTGGTTCGGTCCAAGTTTTGGGGTCGAAAAGCATGGTATGAGGTATAACCTGGTAGTGCTGGGGTGCTCTCGGGAGCCTTGAACCAGGTTTCTGTTACTGCACAGATATCGATGTTCTCCATGCTAAGGAGAGTTTCGAGTGCATGCATCTTGAGGTTTAGACTTCTGGCGTTGAGTAGCATTACTCTTAGTTTATTATCCCTTGTGATACCTATGGAGGTGGGTTTGTCTTCTGAGCCTTGCCTAAAAAGGGCACTATGGGGGTAGCAAAAGCCTTTGCAAATATCCGAAAGCCCAGGGGTGACAGGTGCAAGCCATCCTTAGCGAAGCATCGTGGCTTGTCAAGCATGTCATCCCAGGCTGACAGGCATTGGATCCCCTTTGAATGACACCAATACTTAAGCCAATTGTTGAAATTGATCATCTTGTCTTCATATTGTGGCATCATTCTTGGTGAGGGTAAGATGCTACTCAAGTTCAGGGTCATACCGGCCTGGGCTACATGCTAAGAGAGCTCCTCTATGTCTCTTTTCATGTAGACCAGGGAGGTACGTCTCAGGTCATTCACACCAGCATGGACTTGGAGTGACCTGAGTGCTTGTGTTATGTGGCGGATCCTAGCGCCCGACAGGCAGCTCATCATGACCTTCTCCTTGTTCAGCCTGGTGAGCGGGACGTCAGTGTGCCTGACGATAGAGTCACCTATTACAAGTGTATCAGGTGTGTTCTTTAGCCTTAAGGGCTGTGACTGTTCAGCACACTGGCTTTGTGAGCTATGTGTTGCACATGTTTTGTTTTGGGGTAGCGGTTGCTTGGGTGTCTGCTTTGGAGGTCTCTGCTGCTTAGGCCGATTTTTATTTAGAGCCTCTGAGTATGTTTTTGTGTGTTTATGTGTTTAGTTTGCTGTCGTGGTAGGTCTATGTGAGACTGGAATTGTAGTGAGTGTGGTTTCCTTCTCCTCCTGACTGGTTACGCCAGTACTGTGTTGAGAGACCTTAGCCTCCAGTATGGCTATATGGTTGCATCTCTCACATGTGTTGGAATTTGTTGGGAGGAGGAGAGGGTTGTCTATGTACATGAGGCAGTTGTAACATTGCCTCAAGATTCCCAGATTCACCAGCTGAACCGGAGAGGAGATTGACAACTGACCTTTGGACATGCTAGAATAGTATTGCGAATTCCTTTATAATTGAAAAAAAAAAGGCTAATGGGGAACAAGGTACTCAAGGGGAGTTTGTGAGGGTGTAGTGCTTTTAATTTTTTAGTGCTGACTTATATAATTGCTTTAGTGAGCAAGTGCCAGGTAACTTAAATGCAATGTGTTACAGGTAACTTAAATGCAAAAATGACAAACAGTAACTTTCTTTCAAGTGAAACAAGGAAATAAGTACAGTAAGCAATGCAGATATCACTAGGGATCCACAGAAGCACCGAAAAGCCGCGTTTTAGGTGGAATTAGCATTTCAGGGAAATAACAAGCAAACAACCAACAAGCATACAAACAAAGCTAGATTCAGCAGGCCTGGATCTAGTCTATGCTACAGCAAACAAGGTGTACCATTTTCAGTAAGAAACAGTTCAAATATGCAGGCATTATAAGCCTTTAACCAGAAATTCCCAGCTCAGAAGGGCAGAGTCCAGCCTCTCCTCCCACAAGAGTGCAGACCACGAACCCTTCTAATGTAAAATAACTGGCCTGAAGCTCAAGTGCTTAAACCAGAATTAATACACTTTTAGAATAACAGACACTGAGCCCTCAGTCAGCAGTTCCCAACTTAGAAGGATGTAAGCTACCTGTTCTGCCACCACAGTGCAGACCACAAACCTTCTTAATGTAAAACAACTGGTCTGAAGCCCAAGTGCTTAAACTAAAAGGCTTAGAATGAGATACACCAAGCAGTAATAAATACAATTGAGTACTTTTAAGATGACGCAAAAGCAAAATAAAGTAGGAAGAAACACAAATACAGTAAAAGCAGATACATTTTTTTTTTCAGAAAAGTAGCAAAAACAGTAGTAAAAACAATTCACATGCAGTGCAAGCTGGCACACTTGAGTATGTAGCAATATTAGTCCACACACAGTTTGAAAAAATGTAATTAAATTAAAAAGGACTAAAAGCAAGTGCAGAAAGGGTTTATTAGGTAGAATGCGGTAAAGAGATGGGACTGGGGGAGTGTCCTAGATCAAATCTACAGTGGGGCGGGCACTGCAAAAGCCACCAAATTTAAACTACAACCAAAAACAGGGGGTGGGGAAACCAGAGATGTGAGGGATCAGAGTGCAAATTATAAAACAAAAAAATATATATATACTGATCTCTGTATATTTGCAGAACAGTAAGACAACAGATATCTAAGCAACAATTTAGCTCTATAATACAGAATAATACAGAAAAATATACTCAGCTCTATATATTTGCAGATAGTCTTGTAAGGCTGTCTCTCAACACACAGGTTCCACTTTAAAATGTTAAAAGAGGCAAAAGCAAAATAAGGTAATAAAGTAGGAAGAAACACAAATAAAGTAAGGCAGATGAAGTGCAAATTTTTTTTTTTTTTTTGAGATGGAAGAAACAGAGCAGATTAAGATACTATAGGGGAATGCCCTTCCCAAGTGCTCACTCTGTACACTGCAAAGGAGATGGGACTGGTAAGAGTATCCAAAATCAAAATATGATCTCACTGTACTCAGTTGAGTGAGAGAATGAGATGGGTCCAGGAGGAGTGTGCAAAAAGAGATTTACAGCAGGGGCGGGCAATTTCAAAGCCACCCAAGATTAACACCACAACAAGAAACAAGGGTGGGGGGGACTACTGCAGAGATTCAGAGACACACACAATATTTACTGAATCCAAGACACACAATATTTACTCACTCAAATCTTAAATAAGTGCAGAAAATATACTTAAATCAGCTTATGTCCAGTTGATGTATGCAGACAAGTCTCAGTAGCCAGCAACTCGATTTAAAATGATTACTAGAAATGTAACCAACACAGATTTTAATGCTAGCAGAAACCCCAAGCTAATTAAAACTTAACAAAGGAATTTCACAGCAGTCTAGCAACTACTGCAGAGATTCAGAGACACACACAATATTTATTGAATGCAAGACACACAATATTTACTCACCCAAATCTTAAATAAGTGCAGAAAATATACTTAAATCAGCTTACGTCCAGTTGATGTATGCAGACAAGTCTCAGTAGCCAGCAACTCGATTTAAAATGATTACTAGAAATGTAACCAACACAGATTTTAATGCTAGCAGAAATCCCCAAGCTAATTAACACTTAACAAAGGAATTTCACAGCAGTCTAACAACTACTGCAGAGATTCAGAGACACACACAATATTTACTGAATGCAAGACACACAATATTTACTCACTCAAATCTTAAATAAGTGCAGAAAATATACTTAAATCAGCTTATGTCCAGTTGATGTATGCAGACAAGTCTCAGTAGCCAGCAACTCGATTTAAAATGATTACTAGAAATGTAACCAACACAGATTTTAATGGAAGCAGAAACCCCCAAGCTAATTAACACTTAACAAAGGAATTTCACAGCAGTATAACAACTACTGCAGAGATTCAGAGACACACACAATATTTACTGAATGCAAGACACACAATATTTACTCACTCAAATCTTAAATAAGTGCAGAAAATATACTTAAATCAGCTTATGTCCAGTTGATGTATGCAGACAAGTCTCAGTAGCCAGCAACTCGATTTAAAATGATTACTAGAAATGTAACCAACACAGATTTTAATGCTAGCAGAAACCCCCAAGCTAATTAACACTTAACAAAGGAATTTCACAGCAGTCTAACAACTACTGCAGAGACTCAGAGGCACACACAATATTTACTGAATGCAAGACACACAATATCTACTCACTCAAATCTTAAATAAGTGCAGAAAATATACTCTAGTTGATGTATGCAGACAAGTCTCAGTAGCCAGCAACTCAATTTAAAATGATTACTAGAAATGTAACCAACACAGATTTTAATGCTAGCAGAAACCCCCAAGCTAATTAACACTTAACAAAGGAATTTCACAGCAGTCTAACAACTACTGCAGAGATTCAGAGACACACACAATATTTACTGAATGCAAGACACGCAATATTTACTCACTCAATTCTTAAATAAGTGCAGAAAATATACTTAAATCAGCTTATGTCCAGTTGATGTATGCAGACAAGTCTCAGTAGCCAGCAACTCGATTTAAAATGATTACTAGAAATGTAACCAACACAGATTTTAATGCTAGCAGAAACCCCCAAGCTAATTAACACTTAACAAAGGAATTTCACAGCAGTCTAACAACTACTGCAGAGATTCAGAGACACACACAATATTTACTGAATGCAAGACACACAATATTTACTCACTCAAATCTTAAATAAGTGCAGAAAATATACTTAAATCAGCTTATGTCCAGTTGATGTATGCAGACAAGTCTCAGTAGCCAGCAACTCGATTTAAAATTATTACCAGAAATGTAACCAACACAGATTTTAATGCTAGCAGAAACCCTCAAGCTAATTAACACTTAACAAAGGAATTTCACAGCAGTCTAACAACTACTGCAGAGATTCAGAGACACACACAATATTTACTGAATGCAAGACACACAATATTTACTCACTCAAATCTTAAATAAGTGCAGAAAATATACTTAAATCAGCTTATGTCCAGTTGATGTATGCAGACAAGTCTCAGTAGCTAGCAACTCGATTTAAAATTGTCTTTAATACCATTTGTAATTTGAAGTTTTCAAAATCCTGTTGAATAAGTTAATGAGAAACATATTTTTTTCTTTAAATTGTGAATAAAATATTAAAAAAAAGAAAAACTATAAAATACACCATTCTAGTGGAAACATTCTGCTTGGCACTGTCCAGTAGGTTGGCACTTACATCATCAGAATAAGATCTCTGGCATTGTCTAATGGCAGTTAGAGAAGAGTGTGAAGGTAGCGCTTTGAGCAATCTCAAAGTTGGTGTGTGTGTGTGTGTGTGTGTGTGTGTGTGTGTGTGTGTGTGTGTGTGTGTGTGTGTGTGTGTGTGTTAATTAAAGGGTTCTCTTTTGCCCTTATAAAAAGGGCTTTTCTTGGTTGATGTGTTAGTAGGAAACAATATTTTTCACCAGAAAACTTTAATTATGAAGTACTGTTTGAAAAATAAATAACATAGACATTAGGCATCTGGTGAATAACAAACACAGGAATCTTATAGGAACCTCACAAATCCTTAAAAACATTGTCAGGATGACACAGTTTTTATTACAAAGTTAGACATTTGTTTTTGTGGATTCTGATAAATATGTTCACAGGATGAGCCTGATACTTAACAGTGATGACTTTTGCAGACAAGTGTCCATGACTGAAATGAAATGAAATGAAAGTGACCTTTAATGAAAAAGATTTGTGGCTAGATTGTTTAAGATTAAATGAAATCATTTTGGGTTCCTCATACCAATTCTTACAGATTAAAAATACCATAACGCCTTAAACTTTTGGATTCTGAAAACCCACAAAATTCTAAATAACCTACTGTTTAGGTCTATAATTTCAGCTAAGGGTAGCAAAACTGAGACACTAGCAGTATTGGTGGATAGCAAATTGTAAAATAATTTAGACTTTTTCTTAAACATATTTCCATACTACTTCTCAACCTCTTACACAAGAAATCTGGGCAATGTATAAATGAATGGGGGGGGGCAAAGGTCCAAAAATAGTTACAAATTTGAAATAATTTATTTTGTAAAGTTAGAAAGCTTCTTCAATAACAGTATTTGTGTTAGCATGCATTTTCTGAAGGATAAGAAGTCTGAAAATCAAATGTATGTCATTATTTAGTGACTCAAATCGTCAGTGATTTGCCTGAAAACCACAAATTTTATGAGGATCAGATCAAAAATATGAGGCAAAAATCTGGATATTCTGTGAAAAGCTGGACAGTTGAGAGGTATGCTGGTACTTCCTGGATTCATAACATACACTTATTTATTTAGTTTTTCACCTTTAATCATGTTAACGGCCTAGTACCCCAGTGTCCTACGAACAATGACTCTGGAAATTTGTTTGCTACAGCTGATACAAATCCTGTATATATACATATATCCCCTATGATATAGGTCTAGCTTGGTTTATGGACATGTTTTTCCAATCACAATTTCTGCAGGGGGTGGATGTTGACTTAATCTGTGACTGTATGATAATATTCCTTGAAAATAACTGCTTTTCCTTTGAGGCAGAATTATTTAAACAGGTATCAGGAGTAGCTATGTGGTCTGTAGCAACCAAGGTTTTTGTCAACCTCATCCTTTACAGATTAGAAAAGGAGATCATTTTATTATCAGAAATGACTAGATTCACTAACGTACATGTGATATTTGTAGATGACATTTTTATTGTGTGGTCTGGTACTGTGGATGAACTAACCATTTTTATGAATTATTTAAACACATTGCTACTTTTTTAACATTCACATATACTTATTCTTATGATTTTATTAACTTTTTGGATATGAAAGTTATCAGAAGTCAGAATGAAAGTGTCACATATTCTAATGTGTACAGGAAAATACTTTCAGCAAATTCTACCTGAATTTCACTAGGAATCACCCACTCTGATGAATCGGAATGTAGTGAAAGATTAGTTAGTAAGGATTTCTAGGAAAATATCGAAGAATTAATTTTTTTTAAGGAGGGCAATTTTTTTAAACAAATGTTTGTAGATAGGAATTACCTCGCCAGCTTGGTTGATATTATTACAGACAGGACTACAAGGAGACTTTTGCAACTATCATCTTGCGTGTTATGAATAGGACAAAGGATGAGTGAGTGCACAGGGTTACTATACTCTAAGGCACTCTGCCCAGGATTTTCCACTGATGTGGTGCTAATACAATATAGTATTAGATAATATTGCCCTATTATAACATTGAGAGGGGACCTAGGCAAGAGACTCAGCTTAGGGTCACAGTTTGTTTTTAAATCTGGCTTTAGTTTGACACCCATGTTTAAAAAACATTATTCAGCATGTTTAAGTGTGGGGCATGCAAGCAATGTCAATTTATTAAGACAGACACTTTTGCACATATAAGAGATAAACCTATGATATTCTTTTGCAAAGGTTGATACAATTACAGTAGCAAGGGAGTGGTATATAGAGCAACCTGTTTAACCTGTGCTGCATTTTACATAGGGAAAAACAAGAAATGTCTCATAGTACTGATTAATCAGCCTATATATGCAATTAATACAAGATAAGAACAATGTCTTAGACAGACGGGCAGATGTACCCTCATTTTTTATAGGTTTGTCTTTTCTATACTGGAAACGGTTAACTGTTACCCAAGAGGTGAGAATGGGATTAACTTGTTATTGAAGATGGAATTATTTTGGGAAATAACTTTATAGTAGGGCCAGAGATCTAAATCTACTCTAACAAAGAACTAGGATGAAGAGATAGAACTCTCACAAAGCATCAACCCCTTCTCCGGTGCAAACTTCCTGTCCATATTAAACAGTGTGACATATGGTCTGCCTTTAAAAAAGGAGATGGACAACTTGCATTAGTATTCACAAATTCACTCCTGGCATGACTGCATGACTGCCTGTCCCTGCTTAACAAGGGATGTAAGGTATAAGGGAGGTAATGGCCTCTTGGATTAGTTGCCTTGTAACTCCTATGAGTATATATATATATATATATATATATATATATATATATATATATATATATATATATATACATATATATATATATATATAAATATATATATAGATCTGTATAAACACATATACATCCACGCTGATGATGCATATATATATATATATATATATATATATATATATATATATATATATATATATACACACACATATATATATATATATATATATATATATATATATATATATATATATATTCACTTCAGAATATTGAAGGTTTAAAACATCAAATTTCATATGATCGAGACCATATGATTAAAGTTTCAAAACTTCAAAATTCTGAAATGAATACAAAAACAAAACAAAATCATATTCTTAAATGTTTTTGCAGTGGGGCACCCCCCTGCACCCCCTGCTATTTAAATATACCATGAGGAAAAGGGAAAATCTCCTCTTCTGCACTGTATGGAGATCGCTCAGAATGTTTGAAGTTTTAAAACTCCAATTATATGGTCTCAACCATATGACATTTGAAGTTTTAAACCATCGATATTCTGAAGGGAACCCATATATATATATATATATATA
>NC_056744.1:1354464030-1354659030 GCF_019279795.1 Protopterus annectens | reverse complement strand
GTTCTTTTATAACTTTTTGAGTATGAATTATTTTTCTGAATTGTATAAATAAGTGGATATCTGATTTTACATACTCGGTTTTTCTAGCAGTTTTGCAACTTTGATCATCACATTTAAATTTGATTAACATAATTTCATAATTACTAGTATTGTAAATTAATTTATATTAGATAACACCTTCACTTTATGGTACATAAAAGCATTAATTCTAATGTGTAGTAGTCACAAAAATACAATAACATTAATATTACACAACCTTTTAATTTTGATTTTATTCTTTGTTAGTATTCTGGAAATTTATTTACTTTAATGTGATGCAACTATTTTTGAATTTATTTTTATCATGTTTGTATTTTGAAGCACTCATATCATTATAATAGTACTGATGGAAATTGTTTTTCACTGACCTAAGAAACTTTATATTTCATTAAACATATGTTTCCCCGGGATTCATGAAGCTTGCGCCAGGCGCAAGTGTAGTGTAGGCGGTATAACACCAAATATGGCCGCCGAGCGATTCAGGTACGATCCAATTCCACGTGCACTACCAGCGTACACCAGATCTGTGCAGCCCTCAGCACAGGTATGCTAATCACCCCATGCGCAGTACTGCACCATGCAAATGAAGGTACATAGCGATTCATGAAGTGGTGCAGGCGTAGCGTAAGCCCACAGAAATGTAAACCAAAAGAAAACGGTTTACGTTTTTCCAAACAGAACATCGGAGCAATGAAAGCAGACCAGACTCATGTATTACAAAGTTAACATATGCCAATGGCTAAATATACAGCCAATGGCATAAGAAATGATGCACAACACCTAAAAAACAACATTTAATGTCATGTCCACAGTAACACAAAGTACAACCGCAGGGCATGTGTGCGCAAACGGGAACACAAGGAAAATATACACAAATGTCATAAAATCGCAATGCAATACAAATCATGATTTCACCATAATACTCAATGGTATGCATGGTACACCACAACCAAGCTGCAAGGGTTGCTTAGGGTCTGTGACAGTGTTTGGCACGGTAACTATGAATTAGTAGTCAATGCAATGCAAATGAGGCAAGTAATAGTGAATCGCAAATGTCCCACCAGACTAAGGATGTACCATATGGCGCAGCGCTACAACACTGAGGAGTGGTTTGGAGGTATACATGACATCAGCAGTGGGGTGTGTCACCGTAGCTGTAAGCACATTGGAGCAATGCAAATCCGGCTTGCCCGTTGCTAAGTAAAGCTACAGGATAGGGGTGAGGATGTAGGTATAGCATCATTTAGCTGAGAGCACATATGGTGCCCGAAAGCGCATGTGTACGCGGATGAAAACGTGCCCGAAACCCAGTAAGCGGACGCGCACGCCGCGCACCATAGCTCAAACAGGAAGGTTAGGGGAAGAAAATAAGGAAATGCCGCAGTAGGGTAATTGGAGTACAACTGAGCAATTAACACCTATTAACTCACAGTGGGCAATCGACGGCAGCTAACAAGTCTGCTCGCAGCAACCTGCAGAACAGGATAGGGGAGGTGTCGGATTGCAAAGAAAAGAGAACTGTCATAGCAGAGCAAAGCAAACCTGCAGTAGATCGGCCATAGAACACATGTCGTAAGATAAGCCAGATTTTGGAAAGTACAAATGAAAGCAGGCTGCTGGATGCATGCCAGAAAATGGGAGGGGAAACGTTAAGAAATGTTAAGGGAAGGGCAAGAGATAAGCCACGGCAGCCAAATGTAATTCAACACCAAAGGCACCACAATAGCAGTACCTGTGGTAAAACACATAAGATACCCTGTAGCTCCGATAGTACATACACACCCTATGACATCATCAGTGTTCACAGCACAATAGTATAAAGTGTGAAGGCACTTCACTCATCACCTGTATATTCCCAAACACTGCACCATTGGTGTAAACAGACAGGGAACTTTTACAATGTACATGTTGGGAGCTGCCATAGCTGTGATTCATCACCATGTGTTAGAGACTGAAGGTGTTGTGGAGGATGATGCTGACAACCACCGCAGGCCCCGGAGGAGGAGAATAGTGTTCAGACCAAGGGTAACCTACCAGGGGCTACATGATCTGGAGATAGTAGAGTGTTACAGGGTGGACAGGAATATCTTAGAGCAAATAGTTGAGCTGTGCCGGCCATGCCTGAGATCCAGAAACAACAGAAGGGAACCCATCCCAGTGGACACGAAGGTATGTGTAAGCTTGCGAATACTAGCCACAGGTACCTTTCAAAGGCCAACTGGAGATATAATGGGGATCTCACAGGCATCAGCATCCAGGGTACTACACCAGTTCCTGGATGCTATGTTACCACATGCCAATGAGCATATATACTTCCCCTGAACTCAGGAGGAGTTGGCCAGCAATATGCGTCTCTTCCACCAGGTGGCACACTACCCGGAGGTACTGGGTGCGATAGACTGCACGCACATACATATCAAGTCACCACCCGGTGAGCATGGTAGGCGCTACATAAACCGCAAGGGATACCACTCCATCAACTGCCAGGTCATGCGCAATGCCCAGGGCATTATTATGGATGTGTGTGCTGGCAGCCCTGGAAGCTACCATGACTCCCACATCTGGCATGCCTCACAGCTGTATCAGGTATTTGTCAGGGGGGACATCCCACATGGCCACCTTGTGGGGGATGCTGGTTATGCACTGGAGCTGTGGATGATGACTCCCATCAGAAATGCACACACACCCATGCAAGAATGCCATAATGAGGCACAGGCACAAACCAGAATCATCATAGAGCATGTGTTTGGGATGCTGAAATCATGGTTCTGTTGCTTGGACATATCTGGTGGAGCCTTGCAGTACTCTCCAGGCACGTGTGCCCACATCTTCATAGTATGTGCCATGCTACATAATATGATCCTGTGGAAACAGCTGCAGCAGGGACATAATGGTGAAGCCCCTCACAGCCCACCGCAATTGCCAAGGCCATCACAGGCACAGAGGGATTCAGACCACGAACACCCTGTGCAAGCCCCAGTAGGCAGATGGAGGCATGCCCAATATGCCCACACCTTGGCAAAGAGGGAACGTATAGCAAATACACTGACAGTGTAGGCCCCTACGGACTGACACACCTCTCCACCTGCACACACAGTAAACTGGATGGCACACACACACGACCACCTGTAAATTGTAATGTATTGGTGGCCTACTGTGTGAATCTTACATAGGCAGCCCTCAACTATTGCACACACAACAGCTATTGGAACAAGGAATGTCAACACCTGAACAGTACACGCACCTAACAGCATATGTTGATACTGTATGTATAGGTTCCTAGGTACATCGGTAGGTACATGCCCGATTGCCAGAGGCCATTCATCAACCGAGGCAAACAGTGTCTGCTGTCACCACCACATCGATTAACCAACTGTCCCTCAGTGGAGCAGAGCCAATTGCGGGATCCATGTGTATAATCACTGTTCCCCACACACTCTGCATGGCTTACCTGGTGTGTTAATGAGGGGCTCCATATAATGTAATCAGGGATGTAGTGGCAAAACATGGGGAGTACCCATGACAGGTATCTGTCGCCCGAGCATGCTCCACCTATGGTTGTGTGAAGGTGTAGCACATTATAATGTGTGGCTCACTGTGACATACATTACCAATGCTGGAGCACATCCATTAAATATCACTTGGACATATCATTAATAGGTCTCATCGATATGCAAACTAACTGAGTTACACATTTGATTGCAGTATGGAGTAACAGCCATAGTACAGTCCACATGCAAAACACCATAACACGTGTACAAATCCCAGATGCCCAAGTGGTAAATGCACTGACTGTCGTGCATGTTCCCGGTCCCAAGTCCTGCAAGGGATGTTACGTAATCCTGAAGGCACGAATAATGGATGTTGGATGCAGGTCATCAGATCAGATTTAGCACATGTCAGCAGGATTATGCATTGGCAAGTGCTGGTAAGCGTCGTTTAAACATGACTATATGGATATGCACAAAACAGGGCTAAGCTTTTCTGAATATCGCGCAGATCACAGTCAATGATGTCCAGAACAGGTGAAACTAGCATTATTCACCCCTGTACTAATAGTGCCTGCTCTGAAGGGTAAAACGACCACTGCCAGGAGTAGAACACGCAATCATGTACACAATCACCTAACACTAAGCTACCCGAGATGTACCAATGGCAGGTGTGTACTGTGACAGGTTAAATCACAAATGTGCGGAGTCCAGGAAACAGTATACACCGACATGTACACAACGAAAGGTGTGTTCTCCCTCTCACTCTCTCTCTCTCTCTATATATATATATATATATATATATATATATATATATATATATATAAAATAGAGATAGAAAGGGTGATAGAGAGATATAAGTTGATATATACATATTCACTTATATCCACAAATCTATAGATAGGTCAACGACATGTACACAACCATGGAGGTACAAATAAATAGGATACTGCCAACTATCGAATGTGTCACATACCGACACACATAATCACGAGGCGGAAAGACCGAAAGACCACAGTAAAGGAACACTAGAACCGAGAGTAATATTTTCACGATGTTAAGGGACATTTAGTTATCGCTGGTGGTGCTGTGGTCCAGGTAGGTACTGTGTTCAACTGTGTTTGTGATTGCTGTAGTCTGTGTATGTGTGTGTTGAGGGTGCCGTGTGCATTTCTGTGGGACTGTAATGTGTGTGCGTGTGTTTGCATCATGTGTCTGTTAGTGCTAACTCGGAGGTAGATCATTACTGTAGATGTGGTCATAGCTGGCCTTAGGCATACGGTTACCACCTGTCCCACTTTAAGAGGGACAGCCCCTCCCTGGGCAGTTGTGTCCTGACAAAAAATATTTAAAAGGGCAAATGTCTGAAATTGTAGGACATAATTATGTCCCATGTATTATGTAATAGTTGCATGAAATAGTTATGCCTGTATCTACAATACGTAAATGTTACATGAAACATGATAAGTAGCTAAAGTGCTTCAAGAATAAGTATGTATTCAGGATAAAAGTATGTTCTATCCTGTGTACTGACCGTGGGTATGTGTCGGCCTGTAAACACTGATGTGTGTCCTGCAAATGTCCCACTATGGCCATTTGAAAAGGTGGCAACCCATGCCAAAGAGGTTCAGTCACCAACACAACTGCAATGAGTGCAGATATCTGTGACAGAAATACACGAGACAGTTGTCATTTAGTAACATTCCCTTACATATCGATGTATTTCTGGAGGTATTGAAATATCAACCTCACCTGCATGCTATATAGAAACCAATTAACAATGGCTCAATGTATAAGCCTGTAACAACCATAGTTTCTCAGTCTACTAAATGATGTGTCTTCAATTAGGGAAGCAGCCCACACACATATATGGAATATGTAGAAATGCAGTCCCCACAAACCTGTATATGCTATGTACACCCACCTACATCTTCCCCACACCCAAAACAATTGCAATACAGACTGTAATAACATCACAAACATCCACTCACTCAATTACATCTGCAGAACCCTTAACATTCCTTGTGAGAGACACATTTGTAATGGCACCATGTGAAATCGTAGCTGTTGTATAATGGAACAGACGGTGATGTTACAGGTTTTGTTTGCAGTAGTCCCTTATCAGACAGCTGAGATGACAGGTACACTCACATGTAGAACCACATACTCTAGCCATCACACACAATCCACAGGGGACATGAATTCAAAATATCCATGTCTCTCCAAATAGCAGTTGCAATTCCTCACAACAAAACACATATAGGCCGTCTCCCCGAAGGTAGGGCAAAAGGGCAACGCCCAAGTGGAGAATTCAATTATACCCCACTGTTGCCGAGTAATTGGCGAATGGAGTAGCTGCACAGCTGATGTGCATGTAATAATTTACTCAGGAACACCAATTGGCGGCAGGATACCACATGTTACAGGTATCAACGTATATAAGGATGCCTTGCCATACATTCAAACCATAAGCTCATACCATAGAACCGTTTAAACAGTAAAGGTGTAAGAGAGATATTTACAAAGACACGGAAACAAGGTATGTAGAACACTCAGTATGTCAGTGTATGTAGAGCCTGTTTTGTATTAATTAAAGTGTACGCAATGCATAAAGTGGGAAAAGGTATTATGTAGTGTTGTCTTGTTGAGCATAGTAACGCTTGTAGAAATTGTGTGTCCTGCTGTGGGCCACAAAGTAAACATCTCATACACCACAAGGGATGCTACATGAGGGATTTAAACACAACAATTCCACAACACCCGCCGTCAGTGGTAGGGTTTGTCCAACAAGTACGTGCCATAGCAGGGGATAGTATATGTTGATATACTGCCACAGTAGGCATGTGTATGGGCATATAACGAGAATAACATGCCTAAGGTGGTTCTGCTGTGCAAGTATGCTTTGCATTATGGGATAATGTTTAAAATATGTGCAATGTACAGTATTGTAGGTAGATATGTCAGATATTTTACACAGCATAATTGTTATATCATGCAAACAAAAGGTATTGTCTATTGGCATGTACAATACACAATAACAGGATACATATGGCTTGTAGTCACGGGACACTGTAACAGCATAATAGCTAACTGAAATGGAAGAGCTACTCAATTATCCATGCACAAAGGACATGTAATAGCTTCACAGGTTCATAGTGGGGTACTATGCTGTCTGGCCAAGTCCATGTGTAAGCCCAATGACAGTGTTTTCACCGGCGGCACCTCCCTAGGGTAGTGTCCTGTTTGTGAACAGCAGAGCCATATGTTACCTGCACCTGTGTACAGTACAGCCACTGCAGTGATCCCTGGCATACATGTGTGTCTCCCATCCACCCATCGAGGTATCTCATGAAGAGTGCTAGTGAGTGTCCCTGCTTGATGTACATAGGAATCATGTACCAAAGCATGGTGAGTGTCTGGTTCAGGAATATATCCCTCAAGCACGTCCCACTCATCGTTGCGTTTGTGCACATATCCATGAGCATGTTGCTCTCAGTGGCCTTTGCTTATGTTGCTTATGTGAAGTATATCCATAAATATTGTTGTGGACATGGGCCCTGTATGTTCAGCAGAGGTCACCCCTGAGTATGCAGTATGCAAATGTGTACAGTCGTGGTGTCCGTAGTTGTGCCGCATACGTCATCCTTCGGAGGTCAATAATCCTCACACTGTGTTAATGTTGTGGTATGTAAAGCTGTTGCTGTTCTGTAAGGTACACCCCAAAAGGGGGTGTTGTACCCTTGAACGTGTGTCATACGTCAGGAGTATAGAGGTTATAATGGATGCCTTTGTTCCAGCTACAAACCCATTACAGATAAGGGTGGCCACATAGAAGGACATCCACGCCACATTGGCAATATGGTTATCAAAGGAGTGGGTGCTATATACGTGTGTACTAAGATCCCGTATAATGTCACATGTATGTAAGGGACTACGACCTATGTGATAGACAGTGGGTGATTGGTGTAATCCAAAGGGAATGTGTATGCACCTTGTGTTATGCAGCTTGAGGCCATGTTATTGACATCAGGTATCCGTCACAGTGACACCCATATGGAGAGTGTCTGTATCAGCTGGTGGATTAATCATGGCTCCTTGTTTGCAGTCATCTGGAAACCTATTCAGGGAAAGTCCCTCTGTGCTAGCCTGTACCTCAGGGAAGCATATACCGAACATGAGGGGCCCTATGACCGAGGACTGTGGTATGCCAAGTGTAACTGAATTACAGTAGTTACCACGGTATGCTACCCTGATTGTGTGGGTCCTGTCCGTGAGCCACTTTGCATAACATCCCGAGACGTAGGGGTTGATGTGCATGTGGATGTGTATGTTGTCAATACCAGAATGGAGAACGGTGCTGAAAGCCAATGAGAGGACAATGTAGGCTGTGTGGACCACCTTACCGTCATCAACTACCCTGGTAACTGTATCAAAGGAGTCCACCAGGTGTAGGAGCCATGGTCTGGCCCTAACAAATACAACCCGGGTGGCATCAAAGGTCTGGAGGCCACCAATGTCTCTGTGAATGACTTCCATGATGATGTGCCCCATAGCCTTGCAGAACAGTCCAGTCAGGCATATAGTGCAATAGTCCCTGTGGTTCATTGTTGTGCCACCTGTATGGAGTGTAATAACTGTTGCTGTGTGCCATTCAGGGGCCACAATGTCTGATACAGGGCTATTATTGAATCTGGTGGCCATGTGGGGAGCCACATCATTCTGAGGTTTGTGTAAATCACAGCCTGGGATGTTGGACGGTCACATGGAGTCTGTGTTCCAGGCCTTAGAGAGTGCAGGTTGGAACTGTGTAGTTGTGACCACAGGGACTCTGCATTGTTCCTGTATGGATTTTGGCCCTGTAGGGAGTGAGAGGGTGTAAAGCTAGCATTGAGCCTATTTGCCAGGGTGTTGCCAATAGCAGTCGGTCTGTAATGTTCCTGCCTAACCATTGTATGTCAGAGCAGATGTGGGTATTGCCATTTTGTACTGACATACCTTCATAATGCTTTGTGGTAGTCCTTGGAATGTGTCGCAGTAATGTTTACATAGCTAGCTTTGGAGGATGTGATAAGGGATCCCGGATTCCTACTGAGGCTGACCAGTGAGCTACCCCACCCATGGGATTGTACTCCACTTTGCAACAGCCTCCACCTTCTGTTGTACATTATGTGCATGGAACTGGACCCCCAGAGTGGTGTCCATTATCTGGTGGGTACCATCATGGCTCTGTTTGGGATAGCATGATCCATGCAGTCGTGTAAGTGCTAATGAAGTGCACTGGTGTATGTTTCAGCATTTGTAAGTGCATTGTCCATCTGCACGGGTGTCATGACATTTACTACTGCTGTCATAAGACGTCTGAAGTAGGCGTTGTAGAAATCTTGTACTATGTATTCCGTGAAGGGTGTGGTGCCGGGATGTGGATAACAAGGGTGATTAGCATATGTTCAGAAACTACCAACGAGGGGATAACCCCAGATGTGGAACATCAGTCACATGTTGGTAATGTCCATGTCTAGGATATTGTTGGTCTTGGTGGTGGTGTGTATGGGTTGATCCAGCCGAGTGGAGGTTATGAATCCCAAAAAGCGTTGGCCTAATGTGTCAGTACATGAGTAGGTATCCCAGTTAAGTGTGGGGTAGTGTCAGTCTCACATCAGTAGTACCTGTCTGAACCCTACTGTCCAGTACACCAAGAAATGAGGGCCAGTAACCGTGGGGTATGTTGTTGAATCTGTAGCAGGTTACAATGTGTATAGCAGTTCTGGCCACAGTTAGTTGCACGTGGATCACCTCTGATGCATTCTGCTAAGGAACCAGCCTGGAGGTGTGTACATCCTTGTGAAATATGGACACACCTCCGCCGTGGGTGTTCTGGTCCTGGTTACATGACTGAAAGGTGTGGTCTGCGTGTAACCTGTCAGTGCAGGTGTGCTCTCCGGAGCCTAGAGGCAGGTCCCAGTCACTACAGAGATATCGAAGTGGTCCATTATAAGGAGTGCCTTGCCTGAGTGCGTTAGAGATGAAGATGTCAAGCATTGAGTAACAGTACCCCAGGTTTTGCTTGCCTGTTCCTGTCCTGGTGGTGAATGTTATTGGAAACTGTCCAAGACAGGCAGTATAGGAGCAGCAAGAGCCTTACATGTTATCTGTACTCCCAGGGCTGACAGGTGCAGGTCATCTGTGCCAAAGCATCGTGTTTTGTTTACCATGTCATTCAAAGCAGTCAGATACTGGATGCCTGTGGAATGACAGCAGAAGCATAGGCAACTGTTGAAGTGAAACATTCAGTCGTACAGTGGTATCACTCTGGATGAATGCAGAATGCTTCTCAGGGCTTGGGCGATACCTTCTGGGCTACAAGACCGGAGAGCTATTGCATGTCCCTGTACATGTAGTCCAGGAAGTTACATCTCAGGGCAGTCACATTAACATGGAGAATGACAGTCAAATCATACCTGGTGAGGTGTGGCATGGGTGCATAGGTTATGTTGCGGATCCTGTTACCCGACAGCCAGATGTAAGCGACTATCGCCTTGTGTAGCCTGCTGAGTGGGACATCAGTGTGACCGCCTACAGAGTCACCTATGACCGGTGTGTTGGGTATGTTATGACACCCTATTGGCTGTAGTTGATGGGCACACATGAGTCTGTGGGCTATAAGTAATTGGTGTTGTGTTTGGTGATGGGGGCTGCCTCTGTTGCCTACACAGAGAGTATGGAGAGGTTCTGCAAATGTTGTAGTCATACTATGTGTGGCCTGTGATGGTGGAGATCTAGTGAGACTATGTGATGAGTGGGGTGTGTTGCAAATGTTAAATGTCCCCACATGAATGTCAGGTTCAGTCTGGGTTGGTGAGAGCATTGCCCCCAGCATGGCTACATATATACATCTCCCACAGGCTGTAGTGTCATATGTTGGGAGGTGAGCATTGACTGTGTACATGAGACAATTGCTCTATTGCCTCATGTTTGCCATATTCATCATATAGACAGGCAATAACACTGGTAAGCGACACTTGGACATGCCTGTATATTCAACCATGTCTCACAAGATATGTGAGTTATGTGTGTACAACAGCTGTTGTACTGTAAGCAAGCTGGAAATGTAAGGGCAGACAGTGTACTTGTAAGAAATGAGTTGGAATGGGCGCTATAGTAATTAGTAGCTCATGAAGTGCTTACATGTTCTGAAAAAGTGCTGAGCATGAATATGCAATACAGATAGGGTGTTGGATAATATAAACCCACTGCAACCCACAAGCGGAGACGCCAGTCATAATTGGAGGCACTGCATTATTACCCTGCTGAGTATGGTCTGCAAGTCTATGAACGTTTATCAACATAGATGTTAGCAGTACAGATGTAGATGACAGTACGGATGATTTCACACTGCATAGCATACCTGTGACAGGTCATAGGACATCACCCATACTGTGTTCCAGCTACACTGAGTATACTAGATGTACCTTTGTATGTCACAGGAGTGGTTTACCAGTGGCCTGTTGACAGAAGCAACACTACAAAAGGTGTCTGAGTGACATGTGCATATCACACCAGTGGCAGCTACAGTTAAACAGGGTTAATGTTTTGTACTCCCCCCTCATTGTAGCCCATACCACACAGACAAATGGGAGGCATCTGCGTATGTAAGGATGTGAATGGCCATGACCTAGGAGCAATAGCTGTCTCAGTGTTGTGGACAACATACAGAATGGGCTTTGTGGGTGAGGTGCGTGACATATGTGCACAATCTGACAGCTGATAATAGCATTGTCACCGCTAGGTGAATAACCCTGTACCCATTAACTACCACCTAGGCAGCAGTCAACATTATGGGCACTGTGTGTAAGGGATGGTGCTGTGCAGTTCACCTCCCTGAGCTGGTGACATCTCCAGGTCTATTAGGTAGTCATACGAGGCACCCATGTCATGACAGGGTGCCATCCATGAGCATGGAGATCATTGGACAGGCATACTCATCACTCGGGTGACCAATATCGGATCACATATCACCTTTAAGGTGTATTGGCCATGCGTGGATGGGCGATACCAGCCTTCACAATCCTCACCTCCACTATGCAGCATGCTGGCTAACTTGCATAAAGACATGTGCTACACTGTGATGTTGGACATGCTACACGTACATATCCTGATCTGAAAGACATACGTCATGGACAGCCACCATCCTACTACAATGATCACCACATGCTGGACAGATCCCTGAGCCATACATGTTACATACCCCTGCCATACCATGCAACCCTGTCCATCAAAGCTGTACATGTCATCTCTGTCAAACATGGTGCGATGACCGCATGGTAGATGTATCATTAACTGTCTGGATCAGTAATGTGGCACTGAAGCACCTGGCAGTGGCAAAATGGCTGTTGAATACAGCTAGAAAACCTTGCCCGTACATGCTATGGTTGATAACCATCCCTGCGAATAATGTCCGGCTAGCCATTGTCCCATGTGTATCACATGTGCAACACAGGTGATACATGGCAGGATGTTGAACTGCTGTACAATGCCGTGTAGATGTATATGGCAAAACACATGCATGTAAAGGTTTCCATGCGCATGTATGCATTGTCACTGCTCATGTCTGTTAAAGCAGTGTATGTGTTGATATGTGACATATACACAGCATCAAGGTCAACAGCATTACTGTGGACACATCCAGGCATGTGCTGATAGGTAAGAACACCAGTACAGGCAAACAGACATGCCCACATCAAGACAGCATTCACATCGAGTATGAGCAATGTAATGAGGTGACACACATATATGGTGATGATATCCAGTGCACAACGGGTGTTACATATGTGTGACACAAACATGTCAGTCATGTTAGTGTCATGATGATTTGCAAAGATAACTGTTCATATGTACTAGATTTAATACAAATGTATGTGCAGCTGTATCTCTGTACATCTCTGTGATACTGTGACCTGTCTCCATCATTATGACTTCCAGATAATGCCTCGTTCATGCCTGCCAGCATATAGCCACCTGGAGGATGATGCCCTCATCCCGTACCTCCATTCAGCCATGTGCCACAGCATGCCCAGCAGTGTGACGACCTGTGGCAGGAACTACGCAGGAGGGTTAATGATGTGGGTGGCCATAACCGCACCTACCAGCAGGTGCGCAGACACTGCACAGACCTGATACGACATGCAAAACAGCGTGCCAATGCAATTGCCAGGGAACAAGGTGGAACAAGGTGGTGGGCCACCAACCCAGCCCCCACTTACACACACCGAGGAGCTACTGGCCAGCCTGGGACACCCTCAGAACAGCATCCACAAACACCAGCTGCCATCGTGGAGGTGGGTGTCTCCCAACCACTGAGCCTGGAGTTGCCTGGTAAGTCACTACTGCACATATGACTATTATATCCCATTTAGTTGCATGTGTCACTGTACAATATGTAGTGTAACATCATATGCAAGGTATGTTTACACACATGCCGCATACTATAGTTTGCTGCCCTGTGTATGAACACATGTGCATACTATATGCTATTGTACAGGCGAATGTGTTAACATGCACAGTGCACCCTGTAGCTGTCATACAGTCATGGATAATGTTCAGACTGCTGTGTCACCCCTATATAGGTACCTCTGGCGTGCTGCACATACATCAGTCCATTGCAGGTAGGCAGTTATCAGTATCAGGCATGTTAATGCATATATCTATTTGCCATGTGGCCAGTTAACACATGTACACATAATGTATGGTCCAGTCATGATATACAGGTCACATCTGTCATCAAGCACACTGGCTACCCATGTGCAATATATACAAACTAAATGAAACACCGACATGAAACCACAGTATCTGTCATTGCTAGATGTGTGGACATCTGTGCATACAACGGTGGAGGTGTTGTTCAATGTAGGCATATGTACTATACATTGGAACAACACATGTGTAGTACGCAAACAGTACCACACAGTGAGCTGGGATATGGGCAGCCCACAGGATTCGTCATTGTGTAATATGCCCTTGCAATGGGTGCACACATTGTGATGTGCCATCTGACAAGTCCCAGACATGTAGTGTTCCGGCTGCAATATTGTCTCACTATCCCATAATACATAGCCCACATACCAAACATGCAACCCTTTGTCTGCATAACCCTGTGGACAGTGACGTATCTGACATCTATGGGTGTATGTCATATGGGACAACACAGACATGCGAGATAGACAGCCATCACAAACATTTGGCCAACACATGTTCACATATGGCCATGGAGGATGGCCAGAGACATGTAGCCACACAGTAGATGTGATGTGTATACACCCTGTTGCACATTGTCCACACATGGTCCAACTATAGCCTTTGTTGAATGGTTATATAGTTGATGTGGAACACTAGACATCCTAAAAGCCTGTGCACAGCTTGTGGAGGTGTCACTTAATTTGACCATATAAGATGTGTTGAACATCATGACTGTGTCATAGCATGACAGTAGTCACCTGTACAGCTTCCACAGACATAGACACCACATCAGGCCACAGATACCGTACATTTCCCTTGTTGCTGTTGAACATCACTGTCAGCCATGTACCTCGAGTGTGTGGTACATAAATGTCATGTGGGACATGGTGTATTGACAAGTCTGCCATGTGTGGACACGGTTGCCAGGCAGCTAAGACATGTTAGTAGTTGTACAGGGGTGTCATCCATAGGTCTTCCAGTGACCTGTCACATGACACAGCATGGTTTAGTATGTATACACCTCAGCAACATGGGTCACAATCCACAGTAGTTATGTCATGTGTTTGCACGCATTCATGGCTATGCACTGTGTGTGTATTACACACTGTATAGCAATATAGGCACCTCATGATGCCATGCAATGGCACAGTGTCTGTACTTCACACTGTATAGCAATGTAAATGCCTCATACTACCCTTCAATGCTCACGCACATCTGCTAAAAGTGCTTTCTATCTGTAGGGCATACAGACAACACTGCAATGTGATACCCATTATACTGCTGTACATGTGTCAGGACACCATTGTGTCAGACATGTATGCATGTCAATGCACACGTCAGCAGATTACATGTCATACTACATGTCAATGTCAAGGTCACATCAGCCATGTGTACTGTTAACCTGTGCTGGTCCACATGGTGTATCACAGGGATGCATGCTTACTACCATAATTGTGTGAACTGCATGGCTTCTGATATGACACCTGCTTGCTGTTGTGTGCAACCCAGGGAGGTATGCTAACTACCACTATTAATGTCTGAGCTGCATGCCGTCTGCTGTATCACATGCATGCTGCATGCCATCTGTCAAATCACATGCATGGTGAGTCTGTGTGTCTGTGTGTCTGTGTGTCTATTGTAATGTAGAGTCTTTCTTTGCATTCACAGGTAATGTAGGTGCGTTACCCTCCTGCGGTCCGTCTGATGTTAGTGTCCCCACAGATGCTAGCAGTGATGAACATATGCACGAGGAACAGGCAGGGTTGTCAGGGGTTGAATATGTGCCAATGGTTGCCAACCCAGCTATGTCCCCCTCTTCCCCGCACACTGTTCTCATGCCAACACATACCCCATCACTAGTGGCCATAGAGGAAGGACAGTCAGCGTGTGTTAGCTTGGAACAGGAATGTGTGGTGGCTACAGAAGGTGTGTCTCCACACCATGGTGTCAGTGTAATGTCAGTGTAATGACTGCAGATGTGCCACACAGGCATGTGGCCAGTGCTGCTCGTAGGAGGACCTCTGGCAGACATGCACCTGCAGGACAGAGTGCAGCAGCTGGTGTCACCAGACGTATGTTCAGACTGTAATGGTGGCACAGGCATGTGCTGAATGGCAGAACACAGAAGGGCAGAGGCATCAGAGGGCTGCTATCCGTTCTTTAAACAACAACATCCAGTCATTGGCAAATGCTCAACAGCAGATCGCTGACTTTCTGGACAGGCGATTGGATGACATGGTTGGAATCCTTGACCATGGCATGGCAATCAGCGAGTGTGAGCTGTCTATGCTGGAACATCTGGTAGGAGTGAGGCTTAGGCCACGTGGATGTAGGCCAGCTACACCACCTGGTGCAGGTCAACGTGAATGAGCCACCTCACATGCCCGCTCCCACAGTGCCGGTAGCAGTAGCAGTGCAGCTGGTGCTGCGCTGTCCACACCAGGAAACAGCAGGCCATGTGGACATGGCCCTGGACATTCCCAGCTGGGACACGGTTCCAGTGGACATGTGTCATAGGACAGTAGACAATCTGTACCTCTGCCTGGCAGGGCCCGTGCAACCCCTGGCAGGCACAGGTCATGTGGCCATGGCCAGACACAGTGAGCTGTACATCCTGGTCTGTACAATATGGAACTGTCAATAATACCCCTGTGTAGGCTGGACACATGGCAGAACTGTGTGCACACATACACGCACAGAGCAGAAACATCTGTAGGGCACCGCAACACCCACATGCATAATGACCATACATGTCCAATCAGATCACCGGCCCTAACCCACACACATGATGTCATCCACTGGTGCAGCCTATGCCCCTGGCAAACATTATCACCCTGTGCATATGATGATGCCTGTGCTGCATCCCTGTCATCTTCACCATCGGTGCAGGGACATGCACATATGGTCTGATGCACAGGGTGAACAGAATAATGAGAAGTGTATATTACATTTGTTGTGTACTGTTGACACGCACCAGACTTACCATGTAGTACAGGTTTAGAATGCATTGTTATATGTTCACAGTATGTGTCTTGGTAACAACAGTAACAGCATGTTGGTAATGATGCCCTGCTTCCCTCCTGAAGGTCTACTTGCATGTGCCAATAAGTAGCTGTGTTTGCAGTTTCCCATGTGTAAATGTGGAGTACTCACAGGCATGTATGGCAATACCAACATGCTATACATAGCCTCAACTTCACTGTTAGAAAGGCTACCATTCCACAGATGCCCATACATCTACTGATCCAGAAGCATGTGAGCTGTTTAATAGGCTACAGTGGCTAGAGACGTGACACCCATACCAGGTCACATCATAGGTATGGTGACATGGTGCAGGGGGTTTACACAGTGGTCTGGCTAATGTCAACATTAGAGGCCAGTTGATAGCATGAGGCCTCACTGTGTAGCAGTAATACACTGTCACATTACAGGATGAAAACACGCACAGACATACACAGAAGCACACAGTAACATGACCACACTCATGGGGTCAACAACACTATAACACACACTTGATAGTGTTGAGGTTAGGACCCCTGCCTATGTGGTAATCACCTTCACAGTACTGTGCACCCACATGACGTGACACAGGAAATGAACATGTACAGGTAGCCAGTAAGGCTGAGACCGATGGCATCAACAGGGTAGTAGACTGCATCACCATGAGGGGTTAGGGATCCTGTCTGTTCTGTATGGTAGCATACACCCTCACTCCATGCACCAAACAGCCATACATACATACACACACACACACACACACACACACACACACTGTGGAGTCCAGAAATGTCATTCACATACAGATAGCTGACATGTGTGTGATACACACACCACCCCTGCCTACATCTTGCTTTCTACACTGCAGTATGTACAGATCTCTACAACAGTGTACAGGGGTGTGTAACAATTGGGATGTTTTCCCCACCATACGTGGCATATATGGTCACACAAGCAAATACACATGGCAGTACTGTGAATCATACACCTGCTATATGATGATACGTCTGGCAGACATGCAGCTGTATTGTCCGTATTATGTGTACCAATGCTACCTTTGGCATTTGTGCTGCTATATGCACACGGGAGGACGTAAGTGTTACAGGTGTCAAGTGATGTACAGTCAGTAACACCCTGACCGCTGTGTAGGTTGTATGTCTTCACCTTCAAGTAACAGTAACATAGCATACTGTTTGCACATGTAATGGTAGGATGGCTTGTGACACACCTGTGAGCTGTCTTCAGCAAACATCCATCTGCAAAGGTGGACCACCACTTTATGCACACACATCCATCCATACATGATGTACATCCTACCGTACTGTCAGTATTTTACCATATACAGGTGTTAATGATGGGGCTGCATTGCAACTGCATGTTGTAGTTAGACACAGATGAACGACATACATCAGCTACTGCACATGCATGGTAGCTGCATGCACACCACTACATGTACATGTGTGTTGGTCCTACATTCCTGTCATGTAGCCATGTTTGTATGCATTGCAACTGGTGGACATGTGTGATGACATACATGACACATGGACTGTTGTATGATATGTTGGTTGTCATGGGTAACTAGTACAGAGGGAATGTTACCTCAGTCAACATTGCTACCTTATGTACTGTTAGCATTCAACAACCATGGACCTACCTTTCATGTGCATGCGTGTGATTGCTGTAGCCACTTGTCTGCACAGAGGACAGCAAAAGCTATGCTATGTACATATGCGTTGTGTGTGTGTGGGCCATGTACATATCCACTGTGATTACATGTATGTCATATCCAAACATGAGTGTTTTCTGGTGTGCAGCGATAGTCATCTGTTACAGCTGTGTAAGACCCGGGGCCCCTGTTATGTGTAGAGCTGACCTGGTTATGAACTGTGGTATCATTGCATTGCATACCACATGATGGAACCCTGTCAGTACATGTGTAGTCCGCACAGTTGCTGTATACCTATGTACAGCTCACTGGTCATGATTAACATGGTGGTGTAGTAATGTATGGATGTGTGTTGCTGATCCAAGGACATGGTGATGTCCAAGGGCTACATAGTAGAATGTGGCATTTACCACTGTGATCTGCAACTGAAACATCTTTGATGGCTTTTGAGTGTGTACTGGTCAGTACATGTGAGTGGCCTTCATGTACATGGAGACAGTAATACCTGGGGTGGTCTATCACGGTCTTATGGCCCACATGTCTGTATCTGAGGTATACGGTGGTAGTGCTATTGTTCCAAACTGTGCCATATGCCAGGTGTTCCTCACTGCAGGGATGTCTGAATTCCCCATTGTTGAATCTGGATTGTCAGCTGTGATCATGAACGCTACACAGCTAGCACTGACGACCGGTATCAGATGTGTGTAGTGCAGCGTTCGTGCTAACAATGTTCACTATCGACACACTGTGCCCTTCCGTGTTTAGAATCCATGTGCATACAAGACAGCCCTTCACTACTACTAAGTGTGTGAGCATGCCCAGTATGCCGTTGTGTAGATGGACACACAGTACATTCCAAACAGAAATGTGTGAGCATGCCCAGTGACACCTTGTGTCAGTTATGTGCCTCTGTGTATGGGCATGACCATTGAAATCCTGTATAGTGATAGTGGTCAGCCAGGCAACAGATGTCCATATCCCCCGTCAGGATGGATTCCTACATTAAACACACTGGGACTGTCTTGAAGGGTGTACTGTCTGTGGTGCTTCTCATATCCATGTAGTGTTGTAATAGTGCTCCGTAGATAGGCAGTTGTCCCACTCACACCACTGCCATGTGTTTGTCTACGTCTACCTTGGGACAGTAATATGCTTTTAGACTGCTCACTCTCCATACATTCCCTATCGGCGTCTTTGTCTTTGCTGATGATGTCATCCACCTAGAAGTATGCCTCTGGGAGTGCTGTGTTCCAGAAATCTCGGTAGCAAGTTCTGTAACTGCGTAATGCTGTAATGTGCTAAGGTAGTTAGGTGTATGTTCGACTCCCGGCCCTGCCAAGTGTGTGTGTGCGTGTGCGTGTGTGTTTCCAGCAGCCTGGGGACAGAGTAATGCTTTTAGACTGCTCACTCTCCATACAGTCCCTATCAGCATCTCTGCCTTTGCTGATGATGTCATCCACCTAGAAGTATGCCTCTGGGAGTGTTGTGTTCCAGTAATCTCGGTAGCGCATTCTGTAACTGCGAAATGCTGTAGTGTGATAAGGTAGTTGGGTGTATGTTTGACTCCCAGCCCTGCCACGTGTGTGTGTTTCCAGCAGCCTGGGGACAGAGTAATGCTTTTAGATGGCTCCCTCTCCATACATTCCCTATCGGCATCTTTGCCTTTGCTGATGATGTTATCCACCTAGAAGTATGCCTCTGGGAGTGCTGTGTTCCAGTAATCTCGGTAGCGCATTCTGTAACTGCATAATGCTGTAGTGTGATAAGGTAGTTAGGTGTATGTTTGACTCCCAGCCCTGCCAAGTGTGTGTGTGTGTGTGTGTGTGTGTGTGTGTGTGTGTGTGTGTGTGTGTGTTTCCAGCTGCCTGGGGACAGAGTAATGCTTTTAGACGGATCCCTCTCCATACATTCCCTATCGGTGTCTTTGCCTTTGCTGATGATGTCATCCACCTAGAAGTATGCCTCTGGGAGTGTGGTGATGCTGAAACTTGGTAGCACGTTCTGTTACTGTGTAATGCTGTAGTGTGGTAGACTAGACAGGTAGGTGCTCGATTCCAAGGTATGGCAGGTGTGTGTGTTTGGCAGTTATACCCTATGTGTTGGTATCTGTGGGTGGCTAGCTGTGGGATGTGTTTAGGGTGTTTTGTTGCTGACCTATATAGTGTCCACAGCCCTCATAGTCTGCCAAGATACTGGGTTGTCAACACATACATTCGCCAATAGGTCTGGTGAGTAAATGTCAGCAGCCCTACCCTTACCCTTAATACAGTCTGACCCATGTGACGCAACAGAACACACATGCCTTGATAGTAACAACACTACATGATGCAGGTGGCACATGTAGTTTCCTTTTCATGCCTGTCTAATGCTTTGCTGTCATGTGGTCCGCTGTTGTGATATAAATGCAATATCTACATATGTGTGTACATGTATATGTGTGTATGTATATCTATGTATATATGTATACAAATAATATATATGATTTATGTAGATATAGAGAGATAGACATAGATATAAACATATATGTCTGGGGACATCAGCACTATTTAATGTTTGTGCCGGATGATCTGTACGTGATAACCTGGGATGTATGTATAGCTGCCATGGCGTAGTGGTAATGCACATCGTCTGTTGTGTGCAGGGTCCCGGGTTGTAGTCATGTAGACACCTGTTATTTTGTTGCTGGGAAGACCATGGGACATTGAATATGGTGATAGTAAGGCACCTGTTGCCAGTTGTGTACGGATCCGAGCGACACTAAGCAGTGGTTATTAATTTGGAGGCTCGGTATTCATTAGAAGACTATACTATGCAGATGAGGTTGACAATAGTGTATCCCATTTATCCCCAGGGTGTGATGCAGATACCTGGAGTGTATGTGTGTAGTTAGCCGGGTGCAAGGCTCGAATATAGTTGACAGCATGGGAGGGGGGTTAGGCATACTGTAAGTACATTGCAGAACTGTGCCTCTGGAGTGCTCCTGCCTTAGCATGCCTAAGCTAGGGGTGTGTCTATACCTGCCTGGTGACATTGGGAGGGACAACAGCAGTGGTGGGGTAGTCAGGGTGTACAGGCTGCACAAACAGGTGATGATCAGCACAATCAGCAGATGACATGGCTAGCCCGCACCTGAACAGTACGGTAATGTGAGCAAGCATCATACACAGAGGTTTCTTCCGCAATCTACACCACCGGTGTATACCTGCGGGGACATTTCACGACACAGTCCAACCAAATGAGAAGGGCTGCAGCAGGTAACATAGACCAACATGTGCAGGAGGCTGATGGCAGTGAGGATGTGTATGCTGCAAACATCCCTTACTGGGGTGACATAAGACTTTATAGACCCAGGGTGACTTGCCAGGGGCTACATGAGCTGGGGATGGTGGAGCACTATGGGGTGGACAGAAACCTCCTATAGCGGCTTGTTGACCTGTGCCTGCCACACCTGACACATCAAACAGGCTGACGGAAACCCATCACAGTGGATACCATGACATGTGTTGGCCAGGGTATACTAGCCACAGATACCTCACACAGCACAACTGGGGATATCATGGGGATCTCACAGGCATCTATATACAGAGCTTTGCACCAGTTCACAGATGCCATGTCAACACATGCTAGTGAGCACGTACATGTTCTCAACACACGTGATTAGCAGACCAGCAATATGCATCTCTTCAACCGCATGGATGACTACTCTGGGGTACTGGGTGCTATAGCCTGCACACACATACACATCAAAGCACCACCCGGTGAGCGGGGTAGGGCCTACAGTCACTGCAGGGGCATACCCTCCAACAGCTAGGCCATATGCGATGGCCAGGGCATTAGATTGAATGTGTGTGCTGCCTGCCCTGGAAGCTATGATGATTCTGATATATGGCTTCTGACACAGCTGTACCACACCTTTGCCAATATGGACATCCCTACAGTGTCCTAGTGGGGGATGCTGGGTAACCACTGGTGTCATGGCTGATGACACCCAGCAGCAATGCACACACACCTGAACACTCACACCATAATGAGGCGGATGCACAGGCAAGACATGTAATTGAGCATGTGTTTGGGATGCTCAGTTCACGGTTCTGGTATCCGGACACATCTGGTGGAGCCCTGCAGTATTCACTAGCCACATGCACACAATTTGTTATGGTATTTGCTATGCTTCACATTCTGATCCTGCAGTAACAGTTGCTGCAGGAACAGCATGGGGCAAGGCCACATGGCCCAACACCACTGCCAAGGCCTGTGCAGGCACAGTGTGACTTGGTGAAGGAACTACCTGAGCAGGGCCCAGTCGATGAAAGGCCGTGCACAGTAAGACCTGCCCTTGGCAAAGAGGCAACACAAGGCATATGCACTGACACAGCAGGTACCCATGGATGTCTCCTCTCTGACCTGCACACAGTACAATGGATGCCAAACATGACACTACCTGTGCTCGGCCATGTATAGTAGGTGCACTGTGTGCATCCGACATAGGCAGCCCTCCAGCACCGTTCTCAGGTCCAGAACACTCCCAGGGTACGTCTATTGACCTAAAAATTGGCAGTTGTATTAGAATGTGTATTTACCCATTGCTATGGTATGTATGTGAGCATACAAGAGACTTTGGTGGCCAACTGTTAGGGCAGCAGACAGTACACATCCATAGTGACACCATGACATCTGTAGCACATACGGGGGTCATAATGGTAGCCAGTAGTACACAGGGTGTCCTAACCCACTGCAGATTATGGGCTGAACATCATGTGTGTCCGTACAGCCCCCACACGTTCCATGCAGCTGGACAGGTGTGGACCAATACAGACAAATGATATACAATGGCCTATGGATATGCCCAATGAATGACCCCAACCCCCAAAGACACACACAGACTACAGCAGGCCAGGTGGTTTGATGTAGGTTGTGAAAGCTAGGACGTCCAACACCACTGTGCTAGTATTTAACGCTGGGATCTGATTTACACTGGTATCCCTCCTACCGGCAATTTAGGTAGGTCCACACACTGATATGGAGTACCTGGCATACCAGTACAGTAGCAGCAGATGTGTACAACTGTCAGCTGTGCTCCCCATCCAACCTACACATTGTGAGAGTCATGTGCGCCACCCACAGTGCTGTGTAGGACTGTGGATGCGGTTGGATGTCCCCCCACACTATGCAGACATGTAGCAACTGTCAATGCCAGATGACCATTAGCTACCCTGCAGACACAGCATGACACCTGTCTGTGTAGAACGGAGGGGTCAGCAACACAGTACTGACTATCTGGACATGTGACACATGTGATACTGTTGTCCATACTTGGCATGCTCACACACATGATGGTATGATGGTAATGTTGGTCGACAACATGCATAACAGTCATACTGGGCATGCTCACACACTGACACACAGGATGACCAGGCATGCATACAACAGTGGTCCGGACATATCTGCCAGTACATTGCTATACTGTTGGATGACTGCACTGCATGGTGTGTGTGTGGTCTATTGTCTGTACATATGCCATGGTCTATTGTTAATTCACATGAGCTATGTGCGCAGGGTACTGCTACCAACACGTGAATAGGGTGGTTCTTTGTTTCCGGACAGACAAACGCCTTTGGATACGGACTGGGTAAGGCACATTCCAGCAGGTGGGAGCAGTTGTGCGTGGGTTTGCACAGTGTTAAGCACTGCTGATCTCTGGTTACAGCACCTTTTACCCTTTTAGACTCCACATTTCTTTGACAGTGCACTACTGGCATACTGATAGACAAACACGCTTACAGCCGCTCGCTCACCAAAATTTCTGCTTACATTTGTCACTCACATTGGGTGTGTGCAATCCCTTGTGATATGTATTACATTGAGAAGAGTAGTTCCAGAACCGCAAAGTGAAGACAATAGTTCGTAAAAAAGGTAAGTCCTTTATTAGTTGCCAAGTGGTAAAAATCCAAAGACAGTTGGTACAAAGCCGCAAAATCAGACCAAATGGTAAAAATCCAAAGTCAGTAGGTACAAAACAGCAAAATCAGACAAGCGCTTTCGCTTGGAGAATGCCAAGCTTTTTCAAGTCAAAAACAGTTGCCTGCAGTGAGGCAACTGTTTAAATGAGGATGTTAATTAGTCACATGTTTGGTTAGAGCTGAGTTGCATTAAGAAACAATTGAGACTGTTTTGAGCAAATGAACAGCCAAATAATAAAATGAAACATTAAAATGTGCATAGGTTAAATTGACATTGCATTGTTTATACATGACTGGTAAACCAAGTGAGTGTTATGATGAAATTAAAAACTTTGCTTGTCCAAAAGGTTTGGATAGAAATACAAATACAAATACAAGTGGAAGTTTAAAAAGCTGTGTGTGATCCAAGTGAGTTTGAAGTCAGCAGTCCTGTGTAATATGAGAATCAATGTAGTGCTGTTATGTTAGCCTTAAAAATAGATGTTATGATGCATATGAATTTGCACTACTTGGTGACTTGGGGCAAGTGTGTTCAATGGGCAAAGAAACAGTGTTGAAAAATAGTGAAAATAGGATGAGACATGCTATAATCTAGCCCTTCTGAGCTTCAGAACCGAGCCTATACTAAGTGTGCCATTTAACCCGGGGCCTGCCTGCATCTAGCTTGAGTTGCCAGACAAGCTCCCTGTATTCCAAGGTCGATTCCCAGTCCCTCCTCTAATGTTAGGGTTCACTTGTTCAAGGATCATGAAAGACAACTTGTAATTGGGACATGTAAGTGAGTGTTTGAAAAAGCGTTGCTTTCCTTTTCTTTTCAATGTCGTAAGTGTGTTCAGATAGCCTTTTCCTGAATTCCTCTCTGTTTTGCCCACATAAAAGGCACCACAGGTGGTGCAGAGCCCGATATAAACAACCCCTTTGTTCCACATGAAAAGTGACAGGGGGATCTGATACAGGTGTGTCTGGATGCAAGGTAGATGTGGGATTTGTTTGCAATGAGAGGACATTGCTTGCAGGCACCACATTTGAAGGTGCCCTTGTTGTTGTGAGAGTTGTGAGTAGTTGCAATGGGTTCTCTCGAAGATGTCTTTGAGGTTTTGCCCCCTCTTCCTCACAAAATTAGGTTTGTCCGGAATGATACTCCTGAAGTCATCATTGCCAGCCAGTACAAACCAGTATTTGGATACAATAGTTTCAATTTGTTCAGAGTTGTCGGAGAAAGTGTAAATGAAATTGCCGTCCATTTCTTTGCCCTGTTGTAACATGAGGTTGGGGATCTGTACTTGCGTCCAAGCAGTGGGGGGTATAAGGAGTCCCTTTTGGCAAAGATTTCATCTTTTAGTGAGTTGAGCAAGTTCTCAGGATAGCCTCTTTGGGTGAACATGTCATGTAGATTGTGAGTCTCTTCTGGAAAATCGGAGAGTTTACTGCACATTCTGGATGCTCTTATAAGTTGGCCCTTGACTATGCCCTTCTTTTGATGAAAAGGGTGTTGACTCTCATAGTGTAATAGACAGTTCGAAAAAGTGGGTTTCCTGTAAACCTTGGAGTGTAGTTCCAAGGACTGGGCATCCCTATAAATGGTAGCGTCAAGATAGTGCAGATGTTCATGACTGATGTTGTGTGTGAAAGTCAGAAACTCTGTGGTACTGTTGATGTATTCCAAAAAACTCGACAGTTGGAGTTCAGTACCTTTCCAAATGAGGCAGATGTCGTCAAGGTATCTGCAATAGAAGGTGACAAACTGTGCCCAAGTAGTGCCAAAAATGTAGTCCTGTTCCCATCTGTGCAAAACCACATTGGCATAGTTGGTGGCACAAATCCCACATCTACCTTGCATCCAGACACACCTGTATCAGATCCCCCTGTCACTTTTCATGTGGAACAAAAGGGGTTGTTTATATCGGGCTCTGCACCACCTGTGGTGCCTTTTATGTGGGCAAAACAGAGAGGGAATTCAGGAAAAGGCTATACGAACACACTTACGACATTGAAAAGAAAAAGGAAAGCAACGCTTTTTTCAAACACTCACTTACATGTCCCAATTACAAGTTGTCTTTCATGATCCTTGAACAAGTGAACCCTAACATTAGAGGAGGGACTGGGAATCGACCTTGGAATACAGGGAGCTTGTCTGGCAACTCAAGCTGGATGCAGGCAGGCCCCGGGTTAAATGGCACACTTAGTATAGGCTCGGTTCTGAAGCTCAGAAGGGCTAGATTATAGCATGTCTCATCCTATTTTCACTATTTTTCAACACTGTTTCTTTGCCCATTGAACACACTTGCCCCAAGTCACCAAGTAGTGCAAATTCATATGCATCATAACATCTATTTTAAGGCTAACATAACAGCACTACATTGATTCTCATATTACACAGGACTGCTGACTTCAAACTCACTTGGATCACACACAGCTTTTTAAACTTCCACTTGTATTTGTATTTGTATTTCTATCCAAACCTTTTGGACAAGCAAAGTTTTAATTTCATCATAACACTCACTTGGTTTACCAGTCATGTATAAACAATGCAATGTCAATTTAACCTATGCACATTTTAATGTTTCATTTTATTATTTGGCTGTTCATTTGCTCAAAACAGTCTCAATTGTTTCTTAATGCTACTCAGCTCTAACCAAACATGTGACTAATTAACATCCTCATTTAAACAGTTGCCTCACTGCAGGCAACTGTTTTGACTTGAAAAGCTTGGCATTCTCCAAAAGCGCTTGTCTGATTTTGCTGTTTTGTACCTACTGACTTTGGATTTTTACCATTTGGTCTGATTTTGCTGCTTTGTACCAACTGTCTTTGGATTTTTACCACTTGGCAACTAATAAAGGACTTACCTTTTTACGAACTATTGTCTTCACTTTGCGGTTCTGGAACTACTCTTCTTGGTGTTATCAGTTTTGCTCTTATTTTTCTTCAACGGTGCTTTGTACCATGACCGCTGCTGTGGAGACGTTTGATCCTGCGGCTACACCGCTCTTGCTTCAAGATGCTGACAATTCACTTCCGGTTTCACGCACGGAGTTCAATGAGGTTCTTAGCATGCTAGCTGAGCTGAAAGGGCTGCTGCATGCTGCTTAACGCCGACAATGTTTCTAACAACTCTGCACCTTCAGCTGGTACTCTTGCTAACAAAGCATACACTAGATCTACATAGCAAAAACATTCGGACATTACAACTAATGCTGATAATGCTCACAACAACGCTCCCAGTACCAGGTCCTCCAACCTCACTAGAACCAAACGAGGGAAGGACAAACCAAAGGATTTCAATTTTGCTGACTGGGCTAACAAACCCTTTATTTTCCAGAAAGGTACTGTTCGTTCAATTAACTCCATCTCTATTGAAGGTGACTTTGATGATTTTAAAAACAAACTGTATAGCCTGAGAAGCAACCAAATGGAAATAGACTATTTATATGAATGTATCAATGTTAAACGATCCCAAAGGGACTACGGTTTTCAAATTTCCTAATTATGTTAAGCATGGCACTGTACAATATAGACAGATGTGTGACATATTTGATAAGGCAGGGATCGAAATAATGAAGTTAATGATCTCAGAATACGAGAGTAAAGCCAATATTTTAAACACTGAGTTGAATGCTTTGCACCAATTGGTTATTTCTGACAATCATTTCTCCATGGTCAAACATGAATATGACAAGGTGTTCGATGATGTAGATTCTTTTGTAATAAGGTCATGAATCGGAAAAATTAGAAAGCTCGATAGAGACTTAGATGAATATAGGAATGATATAGCTTACCCCTGTCACAATAAATTTTCCAAAACCATTAGATCAACTAGCATTCCTGGTAATGGCGGGATGAAGTTTTCAGCCAGACACACCACGTCCCACGGAGAAGTGAGCGTATTGAAAAAGACAAGAGACAACGTGAGCAGGATTTTCCCATGCACCCCGGAGGTCCGGGGCCTGGGGACCAAAACCACAGAGGACTGGATGGAGATGGACCAACAAATAACTCTAGGCACCCACACCCAAGATGTGGCAAATCCCCTAAAGACACCTCCCCTGTACTGAACCTGCAGACCACTCTATCCTGCCTTGCTCCAATACCACTATAACCAAGCATGCCAATTGCACTATTTATACCAAGAATGATTTTACTATTTTTAATTACACAGACATGGTGGTTAATGACACAGCCTTTAATCTCTTTACCAAAGGACTCCATTTCGTCCCCACTAACAGAGCAAATTTGGCTCAGTTACTAGTTGATCTCAAGTTATTCACCAGAGGACTCAACCTCAAACATTTTTCAAAGGACAAACTTGGCAACCCACAGGACTGTGTAGGAAGAGTACCTTCAATCCCCCACCCACCCACTTCTTAAGCTATACGAGGAATTAATTGAACAGGACTTGCGTAACATGTACGACAACCCCCCCAGACCACACTCAACCAACCTGAACACAAGACTTTGAATACATTAACAAGTTGTTTGAAGAGCATATTAGAATCATGAAACCTGATAAAGGTGGTGGTGTGGTTCTCATGTACGAGTCTGCTTATGAGGCTAGCATGCACCATGTACTGCATGATGACACCCAATACTGCCTCACGTCCGAAATGAATACAACATCGCACTTGCAAAAATTAAATCCTCTTTGTATGACAGTTTGCTACAGGGATCCATTAATGAAAAACTCTACAATTTTCTACTTGTCAACAAACCAATTGTACCAGTTATCTTCGAATCCCAAAGACCCACAAGGGCACCAGTCCGTTAACCTTCAGACCCATTGTCTCGGTGCGGGGGTGACTGAGCCTATTGCCAAGTTCATTGATCACATCACAAAACAACATACCCATGCCCTCACATACGTGTGCAAAGATTCATGGGAATTTCTGAAACTTTTCCTGTGTCCAACTGCCCCCTCCTCCTTTCTGGTCACCATTGACATCAAAGACCTTTTTCCAGTATTCCCCACTCTACAGGACTAGACTGGTTTAGTGACTTTTCACCAAAGAAACGAATTAGGGTAACAACTTCATCAATCTAATTATTGACATGATGAGCACAGTCTTAAACAACAACTACATTTGTTTTAATGGGAACTTTTCAAACAGGAAAAGGAGTAGCAATGGGGCCTCCTGTGCCACCAACTATGCCAATGTGGTTTTGCACAGATGGGAACAGGACTACATTTTGGCACTACTTGGGCACAGTTTGTCACCTTCTATTGCAGATACCTTGACGACATCTGCCTCATTTGGAAAGGTACTGAACTCCAACTGTCGAGTTTTTTGGAATACATCAACAGTACCACAGAGTTTCTGACTTTCACACACAACATCAGTCATGAACATCTGCACTATCTTGACGCTACCATTTATAGGATGCCCAATCCTTGGAACTACACTCCAAGGTTTACAGGAAACCCACTTTTTCGAACTGTCTATTACACTATGAGAGTCAACACCCTTTTCATCAAAAGAAGGGCATAGTCAAGGGCCAACTTATAAGAGCATCCAGAATGTGCAGTAAACTCTCCGATTTTCTAGAAGAGACTCACAATCTACATGACATGTTCACCCAAAGAGGCTATCCTGAGAACTTGCTCAACTCACTAAAAGATGAAATCTTTGCCAAAAGGGACTCCTTATACCCCCCACTGCTTGGACGCACGCAAGTGCAGATCCCCAACCTCATGTTACAACAGAGCAAAGAAATGGACGGCAATTTCATTTACACTTTCTCCGACAACTCTGAACAAATTGAAACTATTGTATCCAAATACTGGTTTGTACTGGCTGGCAATGACGACTTCAGGAGTATCATTCGGACAAACCTAATTTTGTGAGGAAGAGGGGCAAAACCTCAAAGACATCTTCGAGAAAACCCATTGCAACTACTCACAACTCTCACAACAACAAGGGCACCTTCAAATGTGGTGCCTGCAAGCAATGTCCTCTCATTGCAAACAAATCCCACATCTACCTTGCATCCAGACACACCTGTATCAGATCCCCCTGTCACTTTTCATGTGGAACAAAAGGGGTTGTTTATATCGGCTCTGCACCACCTGTGGTGCCTTTTATGTGGGCAAAACAGAGAGGGAATTCAGGAAAAGGCTATACCGAACACACTTACGACATTGAAAAGAAAAAGGAAAGCAACGCTTTTTCAAACACTCACTTACATGTCCCAATTACAAGTTGTCTTTCATGATCCTTGAACAAGTGAACCCTAACATTAGAGGAGGGACTGGGAATCGACCTTGGAATACAGGGAGCTTGTCTGGCAACTCAAGCTAGATGCAGGCAGGCCCCGGGTTAAATGGCACACTTAGTATAGGCTCGGTTCTGAAGCTCAGAAGGGCTAGATTATAGCATGTCTCATCCTATTTTCACTATTTTTCAACACTGTTTCTTTGCCCATTGAACACACTTGCCCCAAGTCACCAAGTAGTGCAAATTCATATGCATCATAACATCTATTTTAAGGCTAACATAACAGCACTACATTGATTCTCATATTACACAGGACTGCTGACTTCAAACTCACTTGGATCACACACAGCTTTTTTAAACTTCCACTTGTATTTGTATTTGTATTTCTATCCAAACCTTTTGGACAAGCAAAGTTTTTAATTTCATCATAACACTCACTTGGTTTACCAGTCATGTATAAACAATGCAATGTCAATTTAACCTATGCACATTTTAATGTTTCATTTTATTATTCGGCTGTTCATTTGCTCAAAACAGTCTCAATTGTTTCTTAATGCAACTCAGCTCTAACCAAACATGTGACTAATTAACATCCTCATTTAAACAGTTGCCTCACTGCAGGCAACTGTTTTTGACTTGAAAAAGCTTGGCATTCTCCAAGCGAAAGCGCTTGTCTGATTTTGCTGTTTTGTACCTACTGACTTTGGATTTTTACCATTTGGTCTGATTTTGCTGCTTTGTACCAACTGTCTTTGGATTTTTACCACTTGGCAACTAATAAAGGACTTACCTTTTTTACGAACTATTGTCTTCACTTTGCGGTTCTGGAACTACTCTTCTTGGTGTTATCAGTTTTGCTCTTATTTTTCTTCATATGTATTACATTGGACTACATGACTACAGTATTGGGTATGTCTAACCATTTGGCGACGGCAGGCGTTCGACTGTACGGACTCGGCAGCCTGTCCAGTGACGTAATCATATTATATGCGTGTTCCTCATATGATCTGCTCCCATCTGCCTGATACATGGGAACTGATACTCTGCAATGTTGACATGTGAATATGATTTTGTTAACGCAGCTGTCCGGCGAGTCATGCTACCACATACCTACTGTACGTTTTCCACCTTTCAGATTGCACAACAGGAGACTGTAGGAATAACACCTTTCCCACTTTGCATGAGAAAGTCACACATTAGGCATATGTCATGTGACGATACTTTAGCCGTTGCAACTGTCCTGATTAGGGGACATTCTCATATTCTACATGCCTGTAGTGGTTGCTTGTTACAGGTCTTGTATACCTGACACGTTGATATGTTATATGTAGTAGCATAAGCAACTTTACAGCTGCTAGACTACGCTTTGATTTGTGCTGATATGTATATTGCTGTACTATGCATGGCTGTAGGTATGTTCTGCCCTGGTACATCTGACATTTCTATAGAGCAGATCCCACTTTGGTCATTCAGAATGGTGACAGCCCTATAGATCCTATATGTAGAGCTATCACATGTGTCAAGGCAACACATACCCACAGCCAGTTGTAAACTGACTACTTCCATGGTTTGCATACGTTAAGGTTATTCTTGTAGCATTATAATTGCTAATACTGTTTCTTATTACATGTAGCTGTTTCTGATACAACAAATTAATTTCTGAAGCCACTACACACAATATATGGCCTCCTTTCCCAAACTCACAGGCCATGTGCCATAACATTCATTTTGCAGGACATAACTGCCCAGACGGGTGTGTCACTCAAAGGCGTACAGGTGTGGAACCTCATCTATTATGCTAACATCTACCTGAGGTGGTCATCAAATTATGCACTTTCCGTCACTAGCAGACCTCACATACCAATGGGGAAGAATGAACACTGTATCAGAAACGCTGCATAACACCCTGTGGGACACATTTAGATGATTGCTTCTATTAACCAGACACATTGACAGTCACAGAGCATATGTATTCATTCACGTTTGTCAAGGTACATGCCGTTTATGACTCATACATGTTGTCATCTGTTATTACCTGTATTCCGCCACATGTCCACCTAATATCACTAGTTCTGGAAGTGTTTATTTGGACTTTGTTACATTCTGATTCATAACTATGGATGTCCATGCTAATCGGGTACACTGCATTGATTTGGTCTCCATGTATTCCCTCGATGGTTTACAGACTATCCGGTAGATGTGCTCTTCAGGTTTGGGACGTATAGGCATCTGCTATGCCCACATAGGAATATTAATGACTTCCACTGGGCGGGCCTACTACATCTCTGCTAACCAGCACCTGCACACTTAAGCCCATTATTGCATACCCATGGTCCACCTACCTGGCACCCCTCTACAGCACTCATGACATATACTTACTGTGAGCGCAGCTGGGGTATGAGCACACCCCTACACATTGCCCACTCTCCCCATCTCGGGACACATGTCATACGTTTTGTCAACCCATGTATTATCACACTTGCACAACCTACTGTTCCATGTACACCTACATCCTGCTCACATCGATGACAACAGGTTGACACATACACTGACTTTTTGGGGTCCCGCAAAGGACACCGTTATCCATGTTTAAAGTGTAGACCTTGCAGATCTCTCCCACTGCTACTTTCCTGCCCTTGTTTTGGACAGCAGCAGTGTAGTAATCTTTATTGCCTGTCTGTATGTCTGACCGGCCTAGCTGGGCGGTGTGGGGGGTACAACGTTTATTTATTAGACATCCCAGTCACACATGCCCGGGCTGTATATATGTTACCCCTAATTGCTGTAAGGTAACTTAGTTATGTACATGTGTATATCTACAATGACATATATATTTGTTTTGTGTGTATATGTATATATCAATACCTGTTGTTTGTGTATATATATCTATCTATATATATCTGTAGTATATCTTTGTGTGTATGTATATATATATATATATATATATATATATATATATATATATATATATATCTGTATAAATGTATATGTGTATATAAATATATATATATATATATATATATATATATATATATATATATATATATATATATATATATATATATATATATATATATAGATATATATACGTTTTTATCTATATATACATCTGTGTGTCCGTTAACCTATACATTTCCCGGACATAGACACTTACACATGCATATTTGGTTTTATCTCTGCTACTATTGCCTTAGTCATTATGACACCGACACTTCACTCCGGTGAACTTGTGATCAGTATACTGCACATTATACAGCGGACAGATGTCGCACGTTTTTCATGTCTGAGGTGCCACTGATAAGTGTGATGTGATACAGTGTCATTTAACCTATTACTCGTATGCGCAGCCTGTTATTCCTGCTACTGTGTTTGTTTCTGTGCACATTCATATTATTAATGTTAATAGAATGAGTGTTTGTGTTACTGAGATTGTACATCAACATATTGATGTCTGCATGTAGTTGTGTCTTTCTGCTTTTCCTGGTTTGGAGTTGTCACAGCAGAACTCCGTTCTGCTCCTAGGTGGTGTTTAGGTTTTACGTGCCGGGCTGCCAGCCCTGACACACAATGTCCGACAACGATACGCCCATTCACGCATGTCTCCATGCAGACGATGCTCTATCTGGGAATTGCACCTACATACTAGTTGACCTCCACGGGCCGCTCCATTGCAACCGGAGCAACATACCCTAGCACTCCTGTGTCCATAATCGCATATACATAGTTTCTCCAGCACACCCGTGTTGAGTTTCCACGCATACCAGCCATTATACGCCTGATATCGCAGCCATGACACACCTTTACACATTGCCCTCTCCAGAGTGTTGGGGTCCTACACACATTTTGTACCACCTCGTGTATTCACAGGTTCACCATCCATTCATATTTGCAGATACGTGCCTTTCCTGGTGTTATGGATTACAAACGATTTGCGGGTTACAAGTGTAGGTGGTCGCAACATGTACTACATTCCGTCTGTGTATAATGTTGACGTAGCACTTCAACGGTGTTATGGCCACTGGTATAACCCTGCCTCTGGTGTGAATAGCAGTGCTCTACTCACACTTGTGCAGCTTTATCTGACATACGCTGCGAGCACTTTATAATACCTTACTTGCTCTAGATTCCCTTCACAACCCTTATGTTTGCTTTCGTCTTTCAGCATTCATTACATATATATATATATATATATATATATATATATATATATATATATATATATATATATACACACACACACACACACACACACACATATATATATATATATATATATATATATATATATATATATATATATGTGTGTGTGTGTGTAAATATATAGATATATATATATAGATATATGATTGCATATTTTTGTTATGTCTGTGGATATTTATCTATACACACATCTATCTATCTATATATATATATATATATATATACATCTATATATATAAAAGTTACAGCTGTACAAGACAACATACATTTGCTATGCTACAAGCTGCGTACACCCGCGCAGGCGCACTTGCATCTATTTATTCTGAGTTACATATGTTTACTGCCACTTCTTTGGGATTACATGTGCCTTATTCCTTATGAAAGTACCACTTTGATTGATGGAATCCGGTTAACGGCCCCATGCGAGACAATCGGTCACCTTTACATGTATAAATGTTGGCTTTACAGCACAGAGGCATTCATTACACAATTAATATGTGCTATAGTCGTACTTGAACTGGGAATGCATTTACGTTAGGCGGATGCTCTAACCACTACACTATTGTTGTTCTGCCTCATTTATATGTATACCCATGGTTCATAGCTACTCTGACATACACCTCACCGCTTCCCTTACACAGCAGGCATCCATTCTCCTGCTGGGAAAACCGCAGTACTACACTTCCGACATTCCCTGTTTCCTACTGCTGTGGACCCGTGCTGCATGTCTACTCACTCCAAGGATATTCAGAACTCCTACGCTTTAGTCCTCGCACATACGCATGTTTGATTGTCAGGGTGTTCATGTGCTGGTTCGGGTTTAGGCTTGTCCGACTGGTGACTAGAACTGCCCTGGCGCTGTTCAAATATCAGACATAGCACATTGACATTGGACCGCAGATGTGCAGATTTTGGCCAACTGTTCTGATCATTGGTAGGATGCCACCTTTTCCTACGTCCAGGATGGGATATATTCCGGACACATATCCGATTGTACTGGACAACACATACCCACAGTCAACGCTACAGATAATACTCTTCCTTTAAGCCTACATGTTGCCTTATTGTTGTAGCAGTTTATATGCTCCTTCTGTTTCATTTACATGCTTATTCTATTTCCTGTCACATATGGTATGTTAAATACGGACATACCTATTGTATGTGACTATTACATGCATTGTGGGATATAATTCTGTCATGCGGTTGCTAGATATTTACATTTATTGTGGATTTGTTATGGACACATCTGCCCAGCTGTGTACTCTCCCTCACAATATCGGTCATCTGGTGACCCTGACCATTGGGCTGGACGTACCTATTGGCGGCGCGCTAACATGATGCATTTCACTTCCACTTGGAATAACTATCTACACTGCATTGGACTATGGGCACACAGTTTTCAATGCCATTTGTTCGAGGGATAGGGACCCATTATTCCCTACCGTGCATTTGTGTTTGCTTCTTCATTTTGTGTTCGCAGGAACTGTCTTGCATGCTTTGCATACGTTTCAGTATCCATGGACACTGACATATGTGATTACTATTGCTTGCAAATTGCTATATGCAAGCATTTTAGGTTGCACATCGACAGCTGGCATTTCCACGCGGCACTTCGACACACCCTATGCACTCGCGCTCCTTTCCTATGCACGTGGCGGCAGCGCGCCTTCATTAATATGCATTTGGCGCTACTGCGCCATCTTCACGCCACAAGGTCGGCGCAAGCCTAATGCCGACCTTGCGCCGAGCTTTATGAATCCCGGGGTTTATCTTTTTTATGTTGACTATTAAATATGTAAGGAGTTTTTCATTTTGTGTCTATACATTTTTTTGCTCTTTTATTTGTAATTGTTTTCTTATTTTCTATTTACATCCATATGTTTATTACAGGCAGGCACCAAGTTGAAAATTCCATATGCATTTTCTGCATCAGTTGCCATATTAGTTAGTAGTGAATATATAAATAGAATAATTAAGTACAAACTGAATTAGAAATTTGCAAAATATATATTAAGTTAATTTTAAAAATACTGAAAAACTCGGCAATATAATTTCAGGAATATTTTAAAATAAATAAAATAATTTGATTTTCATTTATTTTATTTATTTTTTATTTATTTATTTGTAGTTTGTTTGCCAGGATGGTCCATTGGGACGAATGAGCCCATTTTCAATGGAGTCCTGGGGAGAAAAGCTCCATAGATACAATATATAAGAAAAAAACAGTTTGTTAAAGCACAAAAAGAATACATATAAGCCAAAGTAAATATTAATACAATTAGAAGTAAAAGCAGAACAATATATAACACTTCATATGGGTTTACAATTTTTAGTCTCTATAATTGCTAAAGTAGATGTTAAGTCATAGACAATAGTGAGTAGGTATGTACAAATGAATTAAACTTAAGTTATTTACAATATGTTTGTTTTCATAGGGGAGATATGATTGTAGGCTAAGGGGGTAAGGTAGCAGCTGGGGATGTTATGCAGGATGGGAACATGAGCATTCCCAGAGAGATGTTAAGTGTGAGTGGAGGAGAGTTTTAAACGTGGGGAGGCTGCCGGTGCTACGAATATGAGGTGGGAGGGAGTTCCAGAGATGGGCTAGGGAAAAAGAGAGTAAGAGTTTGCCTGCTGGACGGGCAGGTTTGTGGAGTTCAATCAGGTTCTGAGTATTGGTTCTTAGGGGTCTGCTAGGTAGGTGTATAGTGAAGATTGAGGCAAGGGAAGGGCAGAAAGAGGGCTTGAAAATGAGCTTATGAGCATGAGTTAGTTGAGTGTAGGTAAGGTAGTTGGGCAGCTCTAGCCAATTTAGTTTGTGGAGGGCAGTACAGTGATGGGAGGAGGATCTGTGCCCAGTGGTGAATTTGGTGATTTTGTTGTAGAAGGAGGAGAGGTTTGGTTTAATATAGGATTGTAGACTGGTTAGGCGTGGGGCACCATAAAGGAGAGAAGGGATGAGATATGTGGTAGACAGGAGAAATCTAGTGGAAGGGGTGAGGAAGCGAATATGGCGATAGAACATACCAAGTTTCTGGTGTGGTTTTTTAATATTTGTTTCCATATGGGTATCAAATTTAAGCTGATTATCAATGAGAACTCCTAACAGTTTAGCACTGGAAACAATTTCAAGGGAAGTGTTGTTGTGACTAGTTATGGAGAATTAATTTATGTTGATAGTTGTGCTTTTGGATGGGGTGAATATCATGAGTTTGGTTTTTGATGCATTGAGTGCCAGATGGTTATCAAGCATCCATTGTTTAGTGGTTGAGAAGGCGTCTTGCATTTGTTTTATGAGGGTGGGAAAGGAGTTAGCAGCACAGATAATTGTTGAATCGTCTGCATATTGGATGATCTTAGCGTTAGGGATAGTGTGATGGAAGTCATTAATGAAAATGTTGAACAGTAGGGGACCTAATATAGAACCCTGGGGTACACCAGTGGCAGTGTTGAGGAATGGGGAAGTGGATTCCTTCCATTTGACAGCTTGTTGCCTGTTGGAAAGGTAACTGGTAAACCAGTTGGTAGAAGAGGGTGGTTGGTTTAGATTAGAGAGTTTGGTTAGAAGGAGGGGGTGGGAGATGGTATCGAAGGCCTTAGAAAGGTCCAGGAGGAGGGTGAAAACAATACAGCTGGAGTCATGGGTTTTATTCACAGTTTCGAGGAAGGAGAGAAGTGCAGTAGTAGTGCTGTGACCAGGTCTGAATCCATGTTGTGTGGGGGTTAGTAGGCGATTGTCGATGAGGTAGGGTAATATTTGTATGTGGATACATTTTTCAAGAAGTTTAGAGATGGGAGATAAGATGGCAATAGGTCTAAAATTGGAGATGTTATTATTGTTTCCGCCTTTGTGGACAGGAATAATGTAGGCTTTTTTCCAAATTTGGGGTACATCACCTTCTTGGATTGACCTGTTTATAAGAATACAGATGGGGAAGGCAATGGCTTCAGCAGCTGTCTTTACGAAGAAGGAAGGGGTGTTATCAGGGGCAGTAGAGCATGGGTTTAATTTTAGAAGGAGTTTTTTATAATTGATATAGGGAAGGGTTTGAGAGAGAGAAGAGAGGAAGGGGGGAAGTGGAAGTACCTGAGGAGGGGGGATAGTGGGAATGAGCCAAGAAGGAAGAGTGAAGACTGAAGACTTGGGCTACAAAAACAATCAGTGAGGTTAGGAGTGGAAACTCAAGGTAAGTAGGCTCAGGGGATAGGGGCAGGGCACTGAGTCTAAGGGTGGAATGAAAACATAGAAATCACAGGAGTGAAGAGGTAAAATAGGCAGCTGGAGATTGAATTAAAAACGTTCTAAGCTTAAAGATTGAAGTAGAAGTTAGTTAATGGATGGATGCTGCCACCTGCTCACCAAAGTGGGTAATTGCAGATATTTAGAGCAGCACTGGGAGGATAGGAAGGGATGAAGTCTACGGAGCCAAGAGAAGTTGGGTCGGTGCTGCGCTGCTGGCTAGCACACGCCGGGTCAAAAACATCAACCAGTGGCACAAAATAGCTATGCAGTATGGTACATACTCTCTTTGATATTTTGGTTCTTGTGGGGAAGCAGGACAGTTTCCAAATGCACCGCACAATCCTTGAGACAGTTCTTACAGGTAGGGAAGCCAGGGTACTATGTAGCACGAAGTAGGATGCCTGGGGTAGTTTGAACGTATTACTAGCGAGTTGTAAAGAACAAAAGGTATTATTAGTATTATGAAGACAGAGAAACAGCCATTAAGAGGGAAAGGACTACAATGGGGTAGTATAGTTTATGCAGCAAGGGGGTAGCCTAGGGGTGGTATGTAGTGAGGGTGTGTGTTTGTAGGAAGTATTTGAGTATGGGAAGACTGGGGGGGGATAGGGATAATTACATTACATTAATTAGGAACTGAAGGAACCTCAGTACAACAGCACTTTAAACTTGGACTATAGACAGTGTATTGCACTGAACAAAAATGAAGCAGTACTGAGTAATACACATATACCAAATGACTGCATTTAAATACAGAGTAGGGCAGCTTTCATACTTCAGTAAAACATGTACATTAAAGTATACAGCTTAATCAACAGTTTAGAATAAAAATGTCATTTTCATTTCATTCACTTCATTAAAAAATGTCATTTTTTATTTACAAAAATATGTTAAATCATTTCAAAGTTCTGTGTTTTATAAAAACAGAAAAATTGTTAGGCATGTATTTTATGAATGTCTTATCACTGGATTTTGGCTTTATTTTATTTTTATTATTACAATTCAAATTACAATTTTGAGAGCTAAACCAAGGGATTCAGGAAAGAGCTGAGTGGGTCATGAAAAAAGCTCCAGCTCCCATGACATGCTATTTTCTTTTTCAGAGACACGATAGCCACAATGAGGGGGAAAAAAAACTCATTATTGACTAATTTGCATATATTTGAATTCCATTTACTAAAATGATATGCAGATAATTACTGAGACACGTCATGCAAATTGAAAAGCTAAGTGCTGCACCCACATTGTGTAGTCATAGGAATCCGCCCTTAGTCACTCTCTCACACCCACAAGGACAGATTCAAATACAAACACACATCACAGTCTCTTATCTATCTTAGACTTGTCCCCCCAATATCCGTACTAGTATAAATGTTGTCAAGGGACAAGACTTTACAGTATTCCCAGATGGCTAGTGCTTCCTTCACCCCCAATCACTATAGTGGTGTTAAGTGCAGTTGTGGCAGAAGTGTAATTTCCCTGGTGCTTAGTGTTGCTCCTCACTCCTGATCCCTATACTGGAGCTAGTACCATTTTGGGACAGTTGTAGCATTCCTGGTGGCTAGTGTTTCTAACCAACCCCTGATCCCAGAACTAGTGTAACTGCTGTTATGGTACAGGTGTAGTATCCTTGGTAGGTAGTGCTTCCCCAAACACAATACTCTTACTGCTGTCAGCGCCACTGTGGTGCAATTGTAGTTTCCCCTGGTGTCTAGTGGTTCCCCCACCCCCATTCCCATACAACATTGAATGCTGATATATGAACATTGCCTATTGGCTGTGTTCAATACTGCAACTTAATGGAATCAGTCATGCTGATCTACACATCTAACCAATTTCCTGAATTAAACAACATGTATATGCCTTCATAGAGGCAGTTTTGTGGGAGACAGCACATATATATCTCTACCCTTGGCTGCCTCAGTAGCATTCTGCACATCAGCTCTACACAGTACTGCATGTCTTTGTGCAAGAGCACAGTGCTGTCTCTGAATTCAAAACACTTGTCATGACATGCAGATGACAGGGTACCTGCCATGGTACCTTTATGAATTTCCCCAGTCTCTGTTCATAAAATCATATGAAACAAATTTCTTCTTTGTAAAGATTTGTATTCATGAAATTGAACTGGTTCTTTTTTATTATTAATATTTAACAATTGTACAAACTGATATTAAAACTTAAACATAGATAAGTTAATTTAATAATCTAACTCATTTTTATAATGTTGTCCAAACGATTTTTGTTTCAAATTCTCAAGATAAATTTTCAAGTAAAAGAAAGAAATGGCAGCTGTTGCAAGACAAAGGCGACACAAGGTTGGCAAAATACTTTATAAATAAAACCACCGAATCCAATACAAGAATCGAAGCAACGTCCTTCCAAGGCAAATAAAACACAGTAAACCACAGTATTAAGCACTTTCATCTGCTAGATGACTTCAAAATGAGAATTCAAAATAAGAATTAAAACATATTTTGAAATGTAGCATTTATTTTCAACTGTTAAAGGAACTTTATGGTCTAGATTACATAAAGCTCATGGAATCTGGGCCATTATGCCAGTCTCGGTGTGAAACTTGTGGATGATATTTTAATATACTAATATACAACAAGAAACTCAGAATACCTCAGTGGACAATGGACTCCCACCATTCCAACAGTGCACTATAGAAATACACAAGTATCCGTAAGTCTAAGAAATAGTTGTCCAATAACATTCTACATTACCAAACAAGCTATCACAAATCAAGGATATTAATTGTTTAGAAAGATAACAAAATTTGTACAGTAACTTTATGACAACTACAGAAAGTTACTGTCTCTGTAGTGATAACCCAAAAACACACACACACACACACACACACACACACGCACGCACGCACGCACGCACGCACACACACACACACACACACACACACACACACACACACACACACACACACATTAAAAATGTCAAGTATACCAAACTAATCAACATGACAATCATAACAGAAATTTACAAGAGTACACACGGGAACATATTACACAAACACAGATATGTCTGTATGCCCTACATTAACATATAATATGTGCTCCAAACCTGCAAGGCTATTTGTAATACATATATATTCACAGCACTCATTACATTTAAATCAGAGTCAACTACAGATATCCATATAATACAGGTATCATAACAAAATATTGACTTCAGTTTACGGATTTTGACAGAATCTGTAAATTTCCTGATAAAAAAAAATTTAAAGGTGAAGGGCTTTCATGGCCACTTTGCCGTAACAAACAGTTAGCTAACACATGGTTCAGGACCTGTGTAGAGCACACAAGTAACGCAAACACCCAAGGAAAGTGGGAGATACAAAAGAAGATGTGGGGTGTGGGTGAAGAAGAGTGACAAGAGGAATATGGGACTAGGGAAGTCTGGGGCAAAGTCAAAGGGGCATGGGCGATTTTTTTTTTGGTGGAAATATGTCCCATTTTTTTTTTTTAAAGAATGGAAGGCAAGGCAAACATAGGGAGAGAGAAGGTGAAGGTAAGCACAGCAAGTATACCCATAGAACAAATAGCACAACACAAGACAGGCAAAGGTTGTGGAAACTTGTCAAACAGGGTGGGGATGCATACCTGCCCTGGTGAAATGCAAAAAAATAATCTACCTATGCATTATCATGTTAGCACGTGCTGCACAATGTGTGACAGTCATACCTGAATGTGTATGTCCTGACCAAAGGTACATTTATGTTCTAGGATAATAAATTAGGATCACAGTACACATTGGATAAATATACATACATACAATTAGTCCATCAGCAGTGCAGCTTTTAGCCAATCCACACCACAGATGAGCAAATTCAAGTCAAGCAATGGTACATATCTTGAGAGGACAGAAACAAACCTATGACAATCATAGGATCATAGGAGGTTACTAGCCGATTGGCCCTGAGGCCCTTATAAGCCTAGCCAAGAGTTTAGCCCATGTTTAGACAAATCAGTACCTGATGCCCCTGTCCAGCAGGGACCTGGGTGGAATCCCGGGGTATATTTTCTGTTTCCTATCCAGTTATCTAGGTTACACTTAAAAAGGGTTAAAGAGGTACTCTGGTTGATGTGGAGAGGGAGTCTGCTCCATAGATGGGGGAGTCTCTGGGACACAAATCTGTCCCACCAACAAGTCTTGTTGATGTCACAGAACAGGTTGAGGCCACACGTGCAGGTTACTAGAGTGGAGCTTGACTTGGGGCTATGCAGCACTCCCATCAAGGTGGGGTCCCTGATCACCTTGTATGCCACACAGAGGTCACCTCTGAGGAGTCTGCATGAAACTGAGTAGAGGGATAAGGCTTTTATCCTATCTGTGTATGGTAGATGTTTGAGGCCCTGGATTCTCCTGGTGAGGAACTTCTGTGGTCTCTCCAGCTGCTGCATATGCTTTGCAAGGTACATGCCGAAAGGAGTGATGTACTCAATAATGGGCCTTATAAGGGAAGAATACAGGGATGTTATGACCTCCTTGTACCTGGATGAGATACTCTTACTTATGAGGTGGGCCATGTAGAAGGCTTTCCATATGACAGAAGCAACATGGTGGTTAAAAGTCAGGATGCTATCAACCTGGGTGCCCAAATCCCTCGTGCCTGATTGAGTGCTTAGGACATTGTTATTAATGTGATAATTTGTGGGGATGTCACCCTCTCCAAAGGGGATGATGATGATTTTTGGTTCAGCTTGAGGCCATTTTTCTGGCACCAGTCATTTGTCTGAGTGAGACCCTCTTGGAGGATGTCCACATCACTAGGGGAATTGATGACAGCACCCAGCTTGCAGGCATCTGCAAACTTGGTCAGCCATAGCCCACTGGTTTTGGCTGCACCTCAGAAAAGTATATCCCAAATAACAGATGCCCCAAGACTGAACCCTGGGGTACGACTCTTGTTAAGGGTCTACTGCTTGAGGTAGCTTCCCCTATTTTGACTAGGTGAGTTCTATCAGTGAGCCAGTTTGCTACACATCTGGTAACATATGGATTGATGCCTAGTTGAGAGAGTTTATCTATTATGCCTGAGTGGGGAATTGTGTCAAAGGCTTTGGCCGGGTCAAGGTAGGTGGTGTGCACCATCTTCCCCTCATCCATGGCTTTGGTGACTGCCTCAAAGAAGTCAACCAAATTTAGCAGACATGACCTCCCCTTGACAAAGCCCAACTGTGTAGGATCAAGTGTTTTGGAGGTTGCCAATGTCCTTGTTAATGAGATCCATGATAATCTGTTCCATGGCCTTGCAGATCAGGCTAGTTAGACTGATGGGTCTATAATTTCCTGGATCAGTGGACATTCCACCTTTGTGTAAGGGGATGACAGTGGCTATCCTCCACTTAGCTGTAATGAAGCCAGTACTCAGGCTTTGATTGAATAGGGTGACTAATGGTGTTGCAAGCTCCTACCTGTGTTCACGTAGCATGCAGCCTGGGATGCTATCAGGTCCCATGGAGGCTGTATTTTTTGCCTTTGAGAGAGCAGTGATGACCTGTTCCCTAGATATAAGGGGAAGTGGGCAGGTACTGGGGATGTCCTGATTTACTGATGGGGGACAGAGGGGTAAACTTTTTTGCTGACGCTGTCAGCCAGCAATGCATGTGAAAGACAAACAACCAAGCACAGTGCCAAACAAAAGTACTGCAGAAGATCAGGTAAAGCTGCTACATACAAAGTATGTGTACACAACCAAATGTGTGTATGTTACACACATATGCCATGTCAAATGAAACACACTGGTGTACATGTGTACGTATGTGTGTCAGTGGCATAAATGGGATGTACATGAAATCAAGGTCAATACACATACATACACCAATAACGTAATAATATGTTAAAAAATCTCACAGGACAGAATATTGAATATAGATGGTTGTGCACATGGATGTGAGCAAATACAGTGGGTAACACACAAGTAGAATGAAAACAAGGATTAGCCTACAGCTTGTGTGCACATGTCCCACATTGTAAAATGCCCATACATTTGGCACATGTTCACCGTATCAAATTAATAACTGGCAATGGTCAGTAGTTTGACAAAGGCAAACATACCTGCAATAAACACTAGGGACATGTTAAAGTGGTAGGAAGGTGGATAACCTGGGACCAAATTATGGTAAAACAGGGCACACTAAGGTGACAAAATGCAAATGCAAATGTAAAGCACACAAGGTGCTGTAGAAGACAAATAGACATCCATTTAAACAAATGGAAAATGTATGTAAATTGTATAGATGGACTGCTGATGTCCACAAAACTAGACATATAAAAAATACACATCACAGTAATGTGCAGTCATGTCGCATCAACATGCATAGGTAAGCAAATTAACAATTTCAATCATATACACATATATTGTCATGCAAATGTATACTAAAAAATGCATCTGTATGTCAAACACACTGCTCCTTACAGAGCAGAGAACACCTCTGTGAGTATCATTACAACACACAGTACCTCATGGCATGCTCATTTATCAAAGCTTCATATTTGTGTCAGTATGTACCTGACTGTGCACACATACGTACAATAATTATGTATACAACTAATTACGGAAGATAGAATAAAACAATACCGCCAGATGAAGCACTCTTATTAAGTCCGAAAAACTGAATGAAAAATAATAATAAAGAGTGCACCATGTAAAGCCAAGCTGATATCTGATGAAGCATTGAGAAGCAACGTGAAAGCTCTTATATTACTGCAGTTTTTGATGTCTGTCTTCCAATAAATGTGGATTATCGTTTTTATTTGAAGAGCTTTGAAGTTTTCATTCAGCTTGGCTTTACATGGTGCACTCTTTATTATTATTTTTCATTTAATTACGGAAGATGTACACCAATGACACTACATCATTGGTTTGGAAATACTACATATAACAAACTTGTTGTACCATGAAAGACTGTGTAATCTGTAACACTGTGTACAGATTAATGTTACCTTGCTCTTTGATGCAGTCAGATAAGGAGGACTGCACATACACAGGACATATCTGTATCTGATCACACATGGCATCAGTATTGCCAAACCATGTCACAAAACCACATCATAACAGTGGTACATCATGATAACTGTCAACCAAAATCATGTGGAATGCCATGTTTGTATGTTACACATACCTTATGTGGCAAAACAGACATCAAAGGCAAATGACACTGTTAGTGTTGGACTATGGACAACAAATGTTGTCTGTCAGTCATCCCATTAAACAAATGTTTACAGGCTGCCTGTTGCAGCACTATCAATTGGTTAACTGACACAATGCATGGACAGTTGAATGTTTGTGGACTGTGTAATGTCTTAATGTGTGTTATACACACATTGAAACCATAGTAAACCACAGTAAATGTAACACGATAATAACACTTTAGCATGACAGATACATGGTATACACAACGGTCCATATACAGTCCAATCATTTACATGTCAGTCACCATGTTGGCAGCAGAACACAAGTGGAGTATACAAATAATACCTACTGACTGGATGGACCAGACTGATGTGGACCAGACTCTCGAATAATCCCACATAGCTAATGCCATCTTATCGAATAAGGTCCCCATCATATCCCTCTAATATGTATGGAACACATCGATAATAACCTCCCTTATCTCCTCCTAAAAATCATCTCTGTCATGGCAATGGGGGTGTGATACAAATGTGATATGAAAGGCTTTTACCTTGAATGAATAAGAGATTGACTTCTGCCTTAGTATAGAGAACTAAATGAAATGGTTAATTTAGTTATTCTTTATGAAACAGAATCATCTAGTCTATGTGACTAAAAGGCACTTGTTTATTAGAAGTTTGATAAGACACCTGTGTGACTAAAAGACACTTGTTTATATTCATTCACATTTCTAGAAGTTTGATAAGGTACTTGTTTGTTACATTCTTTTATATTTTTCTCAAGTGAAATTGCAGAGTCATAGGGGTTGGCAGCCTTGACTGAACATTCTGGGATGGGTGGCCAACATCTCTGGTCTGTTCTGGAAAGTCTTTGCTGATCCCTAAAGGTTAAGTTCCCAGGAAAACTGGTAAACAGCTAGGGTATAAAAACCAGGACTCCCTGTCAGTTGGCTGAAGCTTTACCTATGGAGTGGATGCACTGCTCAGGATTTTCCTGATAGAGTCTTCTACCTGACCGCAACGGGGCTTCCTGGTCAATATGTGGGCTAGGATGAATTCTCTTACTTTATCAGTGATGTATTAACTCTTAATGTTAATGCTTGCCTGACATAGACGTATAGCTGGTTTAATATTAATATTAATGTTTGCTTGACTTAGCAGTATAACTAGTTTGATATTACTATTAAGACTTACCTGATATAGAAGTGTAAGAATGTGTTGTCTAATAAAGCTTCGTTTGTTATTGTAATAGTTCTTTGTCTTAATCAGTTCTGTCCTGCATAAAAAGATGTCTGTAGGCAGTACAGGGGACATGTCCTCAAAGGTGCAGGCAGGATGGCTTGAGCAGGAGCAGGTCCAGGCTCCTCATCATTATCATTGTCTTCTTCAGATGATTCGGACAGCTACCTCACACATGCACATTGTCGTCTTTGGATTGGTGAATGTCCTCAGGTACCATGTTCTGTAAACATTAACTGCAAACACAACAGAAAAGAAGAAAATCCCCAGGATTCAAAAAAATCCATGTAGGCTGTGTGTAGAGCTTACATGAAATGTACCTGTGTACACGGCCACGGTTGCCCCTCGGCAGTGCACCATGCATATTAATCATGATGTGCTGCTGAGGGGATCATAGTAACATGAATATTGATAAATGTAGGCAGCAGTGTAGAGGCTGTCCCATGCTTCTGGATTGTCCAGGGAATTCCTGGACAGATGTTATGTACAGGATAAGAAGCCCTGTAATGTACCCTGCTAGTGTAGAAATATGTGTGAATTTTAATTCTTTTTTTATGCCCATTTCCTTGGTGCAATATGGAGCACAGCAGTGCCAAGCTGACTTACACATGCACAGCTGATACCTGCAAGACATCTAAAAATAGAAACCAGATGTAATTATGTGTTTTTGTCTATGTGTTTTTATTTTATTTTTTTAATGGCCATTTGCATGGTGCTTAGCACACTAACAGGTAGCTAGTAGTATATGTGAAGGTATACTCTCTTTTGCACTATACAAGTAGCTAAATAGGTAGAGTCATGGCCTGAAATGTAGTAGGTTCTGGGTTTGACTCCCCAGCAGTCATACATTTTACATTTAATGCTCTGGAAATGTGTGAGGTGACCTACAGGTGGCTTAATTCAAAAACAAAATTATTACATTTGGAAAAGCTGTAAGGTGCTAAGAACTGCTTAAACATGGTCAATGGCTAGTCCTGTTTGCACATTGCCAAGCTTAGCTAAAACACGGTTGTGCAAGTTTATGTGATGTTCGGATAAGCTAAGCTGGTTTGTATGATGCTAAGCAACGCAGCGATTTTTTGAATGTTACAGTATTCCGTATAAGGGTGGGAAAACAGTCTATATTAAGGCCAGCATTTATTGGAGTCTTACTAACCTGCTGACATACCTGGTGGTGATGGAGAGGGAGCGTACTTTCGGGTGCAAAGGTGGGGTGTGCAGGAGTCCAGAATGTTTGTTGGACTCCTGGTCCAGATCTATGAACCCAGGCTGTTGCAAGGTGGTTACCAGGGCTCAGAATGTAAATCTGAAGCCTGTGATTGGTTGGCCAGGGATCTTACCAGTGCTACTGGGATCTCCCACACTGGTGAGCAGTATCATCATCACTATGATGAACTGCAGTGAAGGAAGAGGGAACCTTGGACACTTGGGTTCAGGAGGCTAGGACTAGGCATGCCCCACAGATATGTAAGTATGTTTGCTACTCTTCTTCTTCTTCTTCTTTCGGCTTTTTCCCAGTTAGGGGTCGTCACAGCGGATCACCTTGTCTGCACATTGAATGGCAGTGGAGTTTTACGGTGTCGAGTTGCCAGCCCGGCGCCCAACCTTCCACAGAAGGCACACTCACACGCACACCTAGGGCCAATTTAGAGTGTCCAATCCACCTGCAGCATGTCTTTGGGATGTGGGAGGAAACCGGAGCACCCGGAGGAAACCCACACGACTACAGGGAGGACATGCAGACTCCGCACAGAAGGCACCCCAGCCGAGGATCGAACCGGAGAACCTCTTGCTGTGAGGCGGCAATGCTAACCACTGCACCACCGTGGCCGCCCTGTAAGTATGTTTGCTACTAGTATGTTTGCTACTAGTTTACTAAAATACAAGCTCAATCCATACAAAACTGGCTTTCTATAATGGTTTGCTTCTCTTCCAACAGCTGCAACTGAACGGACTTGCAATGTTCAGTCTCATGCAGGGCACTTGGTCAAAATGCACCATAAGTGTGGTAAGTATGAATATTTTCTGATAACTGTTATACAATAAATAATAAACAATAACAATAACCAATAAGGTTTAAAGCAGGATTGTGCTTTGATAAGTAATGTGTGCAAATAACTGCAGTAGGGCTGTATTCACTGCATGTATGTTCTAATGTAACTCCAGTCAGCTGTAAAAATGAAATAAATAAAGAATGCAAAAGTAATTGCCTGATAAATGTTCAGGGCTGTCTTCGGGCCACTTTCAGTCAAACATTGCTCTCTATTCCTCCCACTCCAGGAAAAAAGTATATAGGTAAGGTAGCCCACGTTCTGGGCAGATATCAAGTGTATAATTCACAGATTCTAAGGAGCAATAACATTAAAATGTAAAGCAGAATTGTAATTTGATAAGTAATGTGTATAAATAACTGCAGTAGGGCTGTATTAATTGCATGTGTGTTCTAATGTCACTGCAGTCAATTGTTACATGAAGTACCCAAGTCCCCTGCAGTCACAGATTTTGAGTTCTATTCCCATGCCTGCCAACTAAGACATGGCTGGCTGTCTAGTCTACTTAAAGTACACAAGCATACCTCTCAATTGTCATGATTTTTCATAATGTAACAACAACTGCAGAATCTATCTGGTCCTTGATTAGCAGATAAAGGATTACCTGGAATGCAATGTATTTGCAAATCTGTTTACAGAACACAGTGGTAGTTATGCATGAGACAGGATGTGAAACAGTTCCATGTAGTTGTGTACTGCATTTGTTAGTGCTTGGCCCATACTATCCCATGCTAACATCTTGAGAGGTATTTTTGTGCAACAGTATCTGTAGAAGAATTGGAGTCACTGTACTCACAACTGACACTGCACACCTGTAGAAGTATGTATTAGTATTCTGTGGATAATATCATCTGTGAATTCACAAATGGTATGTTTTTCTGTCTCTCCCCATCCCTTATCTTCTTTAATTTATTAATGTTATTTATTATTATGATTTTATATTATTATTACTTATGTTATTTATTGTTGTCTTCCACATAATATACCTTAATATGTATTTGGATTAATCCATATTATGTTCCATTACGTTAATACTATCATTGGTTTGGTTTGTACTAACCTCAATTTATTGTTATAGCTAATTTACTACAGCGTGACAAGGTAGGCCGGTTCTAGGTGATCCACCTACCTTGGTTCCTCCGGCTATGGCACTGGGACCCAGCACATCTGGGCCATAGCCTGGTGGTGCTCCCTCTGCTGCCCCTGCACTACCAGCAGCATTGGGTAGCATCTGGTTGTGGTGGTGGATGCGGTGGTTTTGTCACCCATGATGAACAACCAGGATTGGTGAGCAAGATGTTCTGCCGAATATTTGAACATCACCTGCACCAGATGACGGGCATGCTCACCACCCTAGTGGGGCAGGCTCACCTCGGAGCCCAGCCTCCATCACTGCCACCACAAGGTCAGTGAAGGAGCAGTGCTGACAGTCCCATAAGTGGGGACTTGAGTCATGCTGCTACCTTGTGGAGGCACCTGAGACTGAGATTCCACAACACCCTCCCCATCCAAGTGGTTCACCCCCCTCTTGTCTCACACATCACCCCGTCTGCTGTCTTGTCTGTCTGCAAAAGCTTCCTCACCTTACCAGATTACCTCCCCTGCACTTACTTATGTCCCTTCCCCAACATTCCACTCTCACCTAGGCTCATAGGTTCATAAGTGCTTAGTAGGCTAATGACCACAAGGGCCTTTTTAAGCCTAGCCATGATCCCAAATCTCTGACAAGTTCTGATACCCTGGACATGTGTAAGCATGGGCCTGGGAGATGAACCATTTACAGGTTACCGGTGTCCATTAGAGACATCAGTGCAAAACCAGGAATGAATTTCTGTTTCCCATCCAATCATCCAAGTTTGACTTGAATTGGGTTAGGGAGGAACTCTGCCTCACATGGATGGGGAGCCTGTTCCATAGACTGAGTAGTCTCTGGGATACATATCCATTGCTCCAGCAGGTCCTATTTATATCACAGCCAAGGTTTAAGACTTTAGAATGGGTAATTCTGGTGCTGTTTGTTTTGTGGATCTGAAGGAAGTCCATCACAGTGGGGTCTGACAGTGCCCTGTATGCCAGGCATAAATCTACCATCAAAAGCCTGTAGGAGACGGAATACAGGGCCTTAAGGCAATTTGCATAGGACCTTTTATTTACTCCCTGTATTCTATTAGTGAGGAACCTCTGTGGACAATTCAATTGTTGGATATGCCTGGTTAGGTACATACCGAAGGGGGAATTGTACTCAATGCTAGGTCTGATGAATGCCAAATACAATGGAACAATGACTTCCTTGGACTTAGATGGCATACGTTTGTTTATAAGTTGCACAGCATAGAATGATTTCCTCACCACTGTAGAAACTTGATGGTCAAAGGCTAGATTACTATGTGTTCCCCTAAGTCCCTGACTACTAGGTCAACTCTAAGGAGTGTGTTGTCAATATGATAGTTGCCAGGGATGGATGACTTCCTAAAGGATACGGTTATTCATTTTTTGGCATTTAGTTTTAGTCCATGGCTCTGACACCAGTTGTTTGTCTGTATCAGCCTCTTCTGGAGAACATTTGTGTCAGTGTGAGATTCAATTACAGCTCCTAATTTGCAATCATCTGCAAATTTAATGAGCCAGAGACCACTGACATTAGCCTTGACCTCTGAGAAGTAAATGCCAAAAAGGAACAGTCCAAGGACTGATCCATGAGAGACTCCACTTCTGACTGGCATCTTTGTAGAGATGGACTCACCAATTCTAACTTGCTGTGTCTTGTCTGTGAGCCAGTTGGCTATCCAACAGGTGACATACGGGTTTGTACCTAACCTCTTGAGTTTGTCAACAATGCCCAAGTAGGGTGTTGTGTCAAATGCTTTGGCCATGTCAAGATAAGCAGTGTGAATGATTTTGTCCTCATCCATTGCTTTGGTGACCTTCTCAAAGAAGTCCACAATGTTGAATAGGCATGATCTGCCCTTGACAAAACCAAACTGGGTTTTGTCCAGTGTCTGGAGGTTTACTATATCTCTGTTGATCATCTCCATGATAATTCTTTCCATGGCTTTACATATAAGACTAGTGAGACTTATGGGTCAGTAGTTTCCAGAGTCTGTTGATGGCCCACCTTTGTGCAGAGAGATGACTGTTGCTGTTCTCCATTCATTAGGCACAAAGGCTCTTTGGAGGCTACAGGTAAATAGTAATTCCAGAGACACTGATAGAACATTTTTCATGCTATTTAGAAGGCATCCTGGGATATTGTCTGGATCCATTGATGCAGTGTTCTTGGTCTTAGAGACAGCATTAAGGAACTGTTCCCTAGTGATAGTGGGGGAGTTATATTTGATGATATTTCCTGAAAAAAAAAATGGGCACCTATCCCCAAAAAAATATCTTCCCATACATAGCTCTCCATTTCTCACACATGTTTACTGGACACAAGTAATTTGGTCCAAATGGCTTGACAATGTAGTTATGATGTCCTCATCCCTCTCTCTGCAGGTGACAGTCCAAATTCATCTAGAAATTCTTTCTAAGTGCACATTGTTGCTGTACAAGAAATGGATAGCTGTGGTTCTTTCCTACACCCTTCCTGCACATACTTACCTGCCTTTCACTATGTTTAACCCCCTGCTTGCACCCCATTTCATCACTGTCCTATCTCCCCATTTTTCTTTTCTTTAAAGATTTTTTGAGCGACGCTGCAAGACGCAGAGCATTGCACAGCATCACTAAGCTCAGCTAAATGGAACTATATTGATATATGTGTTTTAAATGATAACAAACACATACAAAATAAACACCTGCCCTGTATTTCAAACCCAAGATCACTGCATTAACCTACCATGCCATACAGCTGTTATTTAAAACAGGTGTTGCAAGCAAAACATAGTAACTGAAAGTTAACTTCATTAAGAATGTGTAAGCAGAGCTCTGCATTGTGCCATGTCGCACAAACTTGCTGAAAGAGTAATGGAAAAACTGGGAGGCTAACTTGGAGTCTGGTGCAGGACTATACCACTAGAAAGCCAGACACAGAATAATGGATTAAGTGAGGTCTCTAATAGCAGGTAAATATGCACATTTATCAGCAACATGTAGAAATACACCTGCTAAAACATTGACAAAATACATGTTCAGCTGGGACTCTGGTAGAAAACTACAACATCCCTATAAAGCCAGGCACATAATAATGGATGAAATGGAGGTATGTCACAGCCTGTATGTGTGCACTTGTATTTTTACAAAAACTCACACTTTAACAGTGACTCAGTATCACACTCTGTTAAATGTTTTGTAAACAGTAATTTTTGCCAGACATGGTCCTGGGTTCAAATCTAGTGGTGTGTAGCATTTAAATTACATTATTGTGAAGCCATCAATGAATGAGTCATGCACTCTTTATCCAGACAATGCATTTCAAATACAAAGTCCACTTTTCAATTATGGAAGTCAAATGCCTGCAGATAGGAACACACTTGACAAATCCCTATAGCAACACAATAAAGTCCATAAAGTGTCAGGTCATGCATTAATATGCATTCACAGAGGCTTTTAACTTAGATAATGCAAATGAGGCCCACTAATATCAGAGTGCAGCACACAATCATTTCATAATGATATCACAGATTAGGACAGCTGCACAACTAACATACACATGTGGAGGTTCTGCTAGTAACAAGAACTGCCAGCACACACATTTCAAATGACTACCGTAATGTAACACATGGTCTGGCAGTTGCCCATATGGTTGACATAATGGTATATTTGCCACCTATGTTGCTCAAGGACACAACGAACATGCTGCTTAGTACTCTATTAATGATACCATTGGCTAACATACTTACCTTAAACACATGCGTTAATTTGCAGTGGAATGGGTACCCTCAATCTGGCTCTGCCTCTACAACAAGGCTGCCACAGCTCCCACAGTTACTCTTACAGCTTGTTGTCCTAAAAAGTGTTCATACCCTCTGCCTTTGCCTATTGTCTGCAGTATCAGCTGCAGCCTGTAGCACACACATCTGTATGTAAAAGTAGCTGCTACAGATGTACTCTCTGCGATGACATAGTATCTTAACCCCAGTAATGTCCAGAACAACATACCAGAAAGGGCTTATAATCTACATGAAGGCCTTATATCTTGTTCAGTGGTTGCATGTCATTGGCTGATTATACTGCAAATCAGTTGTGTTGGCTACAGTTACCATTTCAGAACTATAGATTGGTTAACAGCCAATCACTTGGTAATGAGAATCATGTTAAAAAGGCAAACAGCTGGCTAGGAGAACCATTCTGTATGAGACTTTATTCACACAGAAAACGCGTTGCCAAAAACGTTATATATCTATACATATTAATAGATGAGTATTGTACTCCATCAGGTATGTAACCTTTTTGTTTACAACATGATGCATATGTGTAAATATAATTAGGGGGGAATGGGGATTACAGCATTAAGCTTTTCTTAGAACTGTAATGATGACATGTCATTCATCTCCAGATTTGTAAAACCTACAGAGGATGTACAGTACATCAAGGGTTAAATGTTTTTGTCAATGTGGCACACTGGTCTTGTGGAAATTTCCCTTTGTAGTGGTTGTAATAGCACACTGCTATTTGTTTGGCACTGTTGTTTTGACATATTATCAGGGAGGTTACCCCTAGGGGCCACACTACAATGGACTCCTGTGTTTGCTGTGTGATCATACAGCAGTATCTGTCATGGCACAAACAGGAATAGCTGACTATTGCTAATATGTGTGATCAAGCAGTGGATACTGCCAGCCATTCTGTTCTTGCTGTATCTCTACATAGTGTACTCCCATGTATGTGATCTTGACATGTGTTCCCATTTTGTTGTCTTTCAGGAAACATGTATGCAAGATGCCGTGCCCTTTTATGGATGCCAAGAATTATATCAACCTGGAAGGCCTCTGTCAACATCATGCACTCCTACTATCCAGGGGGAGGCAAAACAAGGAACAGCAGGCAGCATTGTGGGCAGATCTTGTCCATGATGTTAATGTCATAGGTCACCAGAGCAGGACATATGAGCAGGTTTGACACTGTGTGACAGATATGATAAATGCTGCATGCAGAAGACCAGCAGATGTGGGATCATGGTGTCACTGGTGGAGGGCCTGCAGTGGAACAACCACTCTCAGCCATGGAGGAATTCCTGGTGAACATATGAATGCATGACAGCTCCAAGGCATCCATCACCATATAGCTTGGATGTGGGTGCCACAGTTTCCATGCCAGAGTAGAGTCCAGGTAGGCTTAGTTTGATCAGCATTGGAATACTGTAGCATTCAGTCTGTCAGGGTGCACATACTTTTACGTGGGTGTCAGGTGTTTGTTTTTTGGGAGAGGTTAACTGCAGTTTGAAAATCATGCTCAAATTTTGACCAACATAACAATTAACAAAGTAGCTACTATAAATGTGAGATATATGGACATATTGCCCTGTTATAGTGCAACATGTGGCGGTGTTTACATTACCTCTCCCTCAACTTTTCACAGGTCCATCAGGAATGGGACAAGGCTGTGGTCCTGCTCCTGGTAAGCACAACACTATTTTGTTACAGATGTAGATTCACTGCAATTTATTCCCAAAAGTGTCATCCCAGGCCTGCTGGCTGGATTGCTGTAACATTGACATGATTGCCAACTGTACAGATATTTTCTGACTGTACACACTTTAGAGTATTACCTATGCCTTGTAGATGTGACCACACTGATAGATGTGATAGCACTGTCACAACATCACAGATTGCCATATGTGTCAACTGTGCAGAGTCTTCACAAATGTCAACGGTGCACCTCATTGTTGCTGATGAGATTGCTGTGTAAAGAGCTTTTATGTACAAGTAACTACAGCTGTACTGCTATTTGAGGTTGGGGGCTAAACAGGTCTGTAATAGTGACAACAGTGTATACAGATTTACATATATTGCAACATAGTACTGCAGAGCATAATAGTGCAGGTATTAATATACTGCTTTTCTCTTTCTTATCAGAGGTGACCAGGAGGTTTGGTCTCTGTCATCTACACAACCCAATGTCAGTGTCTCTTCAGACTCTAATGATGATGGTGGCCAAAGGGAGGCACAGGTGGGAGTTTCAGGGGCTGAATCTGTCCCAGAGGTTTACATCCCTCTTCTGTCCTCATTATTACCACACACAGTATGCCTACACATAGTCCCCAGAGGCCACAAATATTGAACAGTCAAAGGGTGGGGACATTGAACAGGAAAGTCTGGCAACTATCTCTCCAGTGAGTCTTGACACTAGCCATAGCCAGAAAGCTGGTGAGGTTCCACACAGGCAGATTGATAGGGATGCTCGTAGGAAGCCTATTGTCCTTTCACCACCTGTAGCATGGGTGTCATCACGGGGCACTCAGTATATGTTGTATGCCATCATGGAGGCACATTCTGAAAGGAACTCCAGATGAATGCTCAGGGTTTTGGATGCAGCCCAGTCTGACATCCATGACTGCCTTTGCCACATTGCTGATACCATGGATTGATTCACTCATGCAGTGGAAAGACACTGGTCTGAAACAGATTGCAGAACATTTGTGTTGGAATGCACAATGCCTGTGATGCAACATCTGGTTGGAGTTGAACACTGGACTTGTGGACATAGGTCAGCAACTCCATCTGCTGAGAGTCCACTTTGCCATGCACAATCATGCTGCTGTAGTGGCAGTACATCCAGCACTCCAGAGAGGATTGTGCTGTCCACACCCAAGATGTGGCAGGTTATGAGCTCATTGTCCTGAGAATTCCTATGAAGGACACAGTCCCAGCACACAGCAGTCATCATCAGGTACTAACACCACTTCTGACCTTGGGCATGGAAGTGCCAGTGCAACTCCTGGAAGAGGCAGTTCCTGTGTTTGGGGGCAGAGACAGTGAACTATCAGCTCTACCATGCATGGTTCACACCTGTCCAACATGCATACACTCATGTAGGGCTAGCACTGAGTTTGACTGTGTTCATGTACATACTAACACACCACTATTAAAATCAAGTCACCTACAGACAGACAGAGAACATTTCCATGGTCCATCTTGCCTGCTTCCCTTCCTGACTCACACATATGCTTTCAACCTATTGAGTCAGCCTAGGCCTCCTGCACCCTCCCACACACACAACACCCCGTGCAAGTGATGATACCTGTGCCACATCCCTGTCATTCTTGTCATCAATGCAGGGAAATTAAGATATGTGCCTGATGCACAGAGCAACTATATAAATTAATATGTAATTGTGTAATCTATTGCTGCCTTTGCCGTAGCACTTCTACTGGTCACTGACAGATATTGTATGCTGATATTTGTAATGAGCAAGCCACATTGTTTTCTGTACCTTACGTTGTATGATGTTGTAATGAAATGAATTATGTGAATGAAAGGTGTGTCACAGACCTGTTTATGGTTCAGTTTCAGGAGTCTGTGGGGGACACCTATGTATACACAGTGGCAATAAACCCATAGATATCACAGCACAGGATGGAATGCCAACATTGAAGAAATAGGTCTTCAGAAAGGTGCAGCACTATAAGTACATGGCTCCATAGGATCATATGTGTGTAACAGGCTAACAAGGACAATGGCATAATTCAGACTACTCATGCATCCCTAATCTATGAAAAGGTCTGACACCCTTGATAAGTGTCACTGGGGTTTTGGGAGCTAACACATCTACAAGCTGTGGTGATTGAGATGACCCATCTACAAATTTCCTGTGTCCATTACAGACATTGTCTTACACCAGCTATGATTGCCTTGTTCTGCATCCCATTGTGTAACTTGCACATGATGTGCATTACAGCAGATGTGTGCTTCACATGCATGGGGAATCTGTTACATATAGGGTGTAGTGTCTGGGTTACATACCTGTATCTCCGGCATGTACTATTTATACCACAGTGAAGGTGTAGGTGTGTAGAACAGGTACTACATGTGTTAGTCCTGTGTTGGATAAGCAGGCGTTACAAAGTGGAATGTGACACCTCTCTGTATGGCACCCACACCCAAACCCTCCAAAGCATGTAGGAGACAGACTACACTTGTACGGTCTTGACACAGTCTGCATAGGACATGTGAGCTACAATAGTTATTGGTTTACCATGGAACCTGTGTGGCTACTACAGTTGTAAGATATGCCTGTGTAGTGATATACCAAAGATGCCATTGCACTCAATGATATGTGTGCTGAGTGCCAAATACAGTATAACAATGACAGTCTGGGACTTACATGCCATATATTTCTGTATAAGTTGTACAAAACTGAAGGATCTCCACATCTTAATGACCAATGAAAGTCAAAGGCTACATTACTCTCTGTGTCCATAAGTTCATGAGTAACGGCTCAACTGTGTGTGGTGTGCAGACATTGCTATATTTTCCAGCATTCGATGACTTCCAAAAGGATAGTATTGTGCAGTCCTCAGCATTTACTATTTGTCAGTGGCTCTGACAACAACTGAATCTGTGTCTCAGGCCATCCAGGATAACTGTTAGATCTGTGTGAGATTCAGTGACAGCTCCTAATTTCCAATCACCTGCTAATGTAGTCAGTCAGTGGCTGTAACTGCAGAGAAGGGAACGGCTAAAAGGGATACTCCATTAATGATGTCTGAGGGAAGTCCACTGGTGACTGGCATCTTTGTAGCATTGGACTACCCAATGCTATCTTCCCAGATTATAACTATCAGACACTTGGCTATCCACCAGCTGACATACCACTTTGTAAATAACCTACACAGTTTTTAGCAAGGTCTGATGGCCTAATATTGTCAAACACCTTGTCAGGCCATGGTAGATGGAGTGAGTCACATTCCCCTCATCAATTGCATGGTTTAACACTCAGTGAGGTCCACCTGTTAAAGTAAGTAAGCATGTTCTGCCCTTGAGCAAAACAGTGATTGGTCCAGTGTCAGTAGGTGTACAACATTGTTACTGATCGTATATATGCTAACTCCTTTCATGGCTTTACATATCAGATGACTGAGAGATCTGGGGACACTGCTTGGTACTGCATGCTAGTTGTCCTCTGGCAGCTAAGTATTACAGTTACTTCCATCATGTTTCAAGAAAATAGTCGTCCAAGGTGTCTACAGAGCACAGATGAGCAATGGAGGCAAAGGTTAATATGTATACCCTGTGAAGGTAAGACAGGAGGTTTTACACAGGTATTCTGCAGTTGGACACTACTCAGGTGGTGTGTACTGAAAGGACACAATTTCCTTGCGAAGAATGCGGAAAGCAGTGGAGTCCCCTGAACTGCTGGTGCCTGGCTACTACTAATGCTGGTCTCACCACAACCACTCTCTCCTGAGATACCATGCTCCGATACTTTTTGTCATCACACACAAAATGTTACTATGAAGTTCATGATGAGAAGCAGGATACAGCCAGTCTGTTCATCCATATAGTTGCCCTACATAATGACAGGCTCTGTAGGCTTCACATACCCTTCTCCAGGTAGATGCCTTGATTAGCAACCTGAGCAGTCATTTGCCTTTTGCATGTATTATGCCTTCTGTTCCAGGGTTGGTGGCATGTCACTAGGGAACTGAGCAGATGGTGATTAGGAGCATGGCTGCAGCATAACAATATGATGCACAATGTCCAATGACATGGCTATCTAATCATGCTGAAACAAGCAGCCCAGTGGCAGTGATCCATGTTGGGTGACAATGTCACAGCAATTCATGCATCCTACCCTTCAACAGTTTAATGGTGAATGTCTGCATGACATGGCTCTGAGGCCTACTGCAAAGGAGTGGCTACCTTTGGCTAAAGTGTGTCCACCTACCACATGTCCTAGGTATGTCATATTGTACAGTTATGTACCCAGAACATGTTTGTGTTCCCACACCATGTCACACAACAACCAGTTTGCAGTCTGGTTGCTTGACAGGCATTGTATGCTTGCAAGGCAAACATAATGTCAGCAAAGTTGTACAAGTCCTCTGTGTATGCACAGACATCCACATCATCACTGCAAGGAATGCCTACAAACACTTTGTTTCAGGTTGTGAACCCCAAGGGTGTGGCATCATGACCCTAACTTTACAGGACTTGTACAGTATCACATTTGTAGCTATAGTATTGCAACCAAGCCTAATAACAGGATTATGGTCAATCCAAGAGCTACATGCCTGGAAAAGCATTGTATGGCACACTGTCAGGTGTTGTGTTACATTAGGGGACCTACAAAAAGGTGACATGTTACATTTCACCATCTTGTCATGACACTGCCTAATGGTGGCATGCTGTGACGTACACACAAGCATGACTGTATTGCTAATGGCACTATCAATGACTGCTGATGAGATGTGGAAAGTGTCCCCACCCCTCTATGCCTATGCCACACAAACACAAAGTGTGAGAGATGTAACTGTATTTCAAGCTTTGATTCCATGGTGTCTCAAACAACAGTCAGTACATATGGCAAAGAGCATTTTGCCAACATGCACAGCCCACCTCCTGCTCCACCCATACCCATATCACACATACCTGCATGTGTCAAGCTCCTTACCAGACACATTCCCAAACAACAGACACCTCAGAAAACCATATGCAAGCTCAGTACACATAATCATACCTCTGGAGAGCAAATACACATAATAGTGCATGCACCAGTATCTCACCAGTCAAACACCTGAGGTGAACCACAAAATCAAACCTACTATTCATAGGTGATTACATCGTGAGACACATTCATGTCTGTGTCATCAGGCTACATATGGGAAAAGTCACAGTTAGCTGTGTATGGGTTGACACGATACACCATACCCCACATTGCTGCAACTCAAGGATTATCAGGTAACACAATGATGACATGATGGTTCCTGCAGGTGTGTATGACTAGGTACATACTGGACTGTATGGAGTCACATGACTGAGCTTAGAGACTCTGTGTCTCTTGCAGGTATGCCCATAGCTTTCAGCTGAATTTGACATTCACTTAGGATGATGGCTCAATACACAAGGAAAATTATGGATGTCAGTAATTGCCTTAGTATGTGGTGTCATTGTAAGGGATCCACTACATGTCCACTTGGGATGACATGCTCAACAGACTTCAATGCTTTGCCAGAGAGAGTCTTCATGTCTCACCCCTGGGATGTTGAGTACTGGCCAAGGCTGCTAACACCACTACAGTGCATCGTATAGGCACTGTCTGGAGAGAAAACTTTCCAATGAGCGCATCATCTTCATACAACATCACAGTTATGCTGCTACAGTCTGGGAATGGCAACACTAAACCCGACTGTGGATGGTGTCCCCACCTTGTAATATGCAGATATTTGTGTAGTCAAAGACACTTGGTTCAAGGCTGTGAACATCACTACAGCTATGCCAGACTACATGTTCTTCCACATGTTCAGACCTCAAACTAACAGTGTGCAAGGTAATGCAGGTGGTGTATACATATTCATTAAGGATAGCTACACATCCAGATTTGGTGAAACACTGTGATTTCCCGGAGACACTGCAGGTGTTATTCACTGCTGGAAGGGCACGTAAGTGTGCACACCCTTAAACTAATACTTTGTTGAAGCACCGTTTGTTGATTTGGATGTACAGTATGATTGGGGTCATTGTTATGTCGAAAGGTGAAATTCCTCTTCATCTTCAACAATCTAGCAGACGCCTGAAGGTTTTGGGCCAAAAATGACTGGTATTTGGAACTGTTCATAATTCCCTCCACCTTGACTAAAGCCCCAGTTCCAGCTGAAGAAAAGGAATCCCAAAGCATGATACTGCTACCACCATGCTTCACCATGGGGATGGTGTTCTTTTGGTGATGCAAAGTGTTGTTTTTGGGCCAAATGTGCCTTTTGGAATTGTGGCCAAAAAGTTCAATCTTGGTATTGTTTGGCAAATTTTAGCTGGGCCTGGATGTTTTCCTGTGTAAGAAAAGGCTTCCATCTTGCAACCCTACCCCATAGCCCAGACATATGGAGAATATGGGAGATTGTTGTTACATGTAGTACACAACCAGTACTTGCCAGAAATTCCTGCAGTTCCTTCATTGTTGCTGTAGGTCTTTTTTCAGCTTCCCTGGCCAGTTTTCATCTTGTCTTTTCATCAATTTTGGAGGGACGTCCAGTTCTTTGCAACATCACTGTTGTCCCATATTTTCTCCACTTTTCGATGACTGTCTTCACTGTGTTCCATGGTATATCCAATGCTGTGGAAATTTTTTTGTACCCTTTTCCTGACCGATAACTTTCAACAATGAGATCCCTTTGATGCTTTGTAAGCTCTATGCAAACCATGGCTTTTGCTGTAGCAGGCAACTGAGTAAATGTCAGGAAAATCCTACTAGGACAGCTGAACTTTATTTGGGGTTAATCAGAGCCTCTTTAATTGATGGCAGGTGTGTACCCAAGAAGACTGAATGCTGCAAATAAAGCAAAAGGGGCTTCAACAAAGTATTAGTTTAAGGGTGTGCACACATGCAACCAGCTTATCGTATGTTTTTTATTTTTTATATTTTTTCCCATTTGTTTTTCAATTGAATTGTAGTGTTTATAGGTCACATTAAAGGTGGAAAAGTTTTGAAATGATTTATTGCGGTCTCATTTTTAATATCACAAAAACCTGGCATTTTGACAGGTGTGTGTACACTTTTTATATCCACTGTATATATGTATGTATGTGTGTGTGTGTGTGTGAAAGCTCAAAATACTGAAATTCATTTGACTGACTCTGCAATCCTGAATGTTCAAAATACTGAAAACTCATTTGACTGACTTTCAGAATACTGAAAGCTTATAATAATGAATTGCAAAATACAAAATGTTAAGCCATAGACATGGTGTGTTTCCTTTCACCTGTGAATTGCTTAACATAACAAAAAAGTCCACAGATACATGAATACCAAACATTTCATCACATATACATTAACATCCACAAAACCTAGGTTCAAATAAACCGCGCAAATATCACCAACAATTCGTCTCACCAAATGAAAATTATTAAAGAAAAAAATGCACACTTACAACAACAACAACTAACTCTTTCCAAAATTAAAAAATGACTTACCTTATTAACGGACACTGGATGATATAAAACTAAACTAGGTGGGGCTATGCCCCCCACACCCCCACAGCCCCCAATCTATATATAGCAACTCTGGGATCGCACTACAGTGCAGAAAAGGGCATATACCCTTTACTTACCTTTAAGTACTGTACACACCGCCATATGGTATTTTGCAATTCAGCATTGCCAGATTTCAGTATTCTGAAAGTCAGCCAAATGAGTTTTCAGTATTTTGAACATTCGGGATTGTGGACTCAGTCAAATGAATTTCAGTATTTTGAGCCTTCAGTCATGTGAAGTGGACCTATATATATATATATATATATATATATATATATATATATATATATATATATATATATATATATATAATATATTTAAATACACACACACACACACTCACACACATATATATATATATATATATATATATATATATATATATATATATATATATTTAAATACACACACACACATATGTATTTACACAGAAATAGATATACTATCAGTGGGAGACAGACTTAGTGACAGACAGATATGTATACATACATGTATGTATCTACTGATATATCTGTATATAACAGGTCATTTTTGAGCAATGAGCATGCCCAGTGGGATTCTCACTACATATAAACTGACTCTAGCCCACACCTACCTGTACTCCACTCCAACATTTTGTGTGTTACAGACAATGACATCTGTCCCTGTTTCTGCAGTGCTGCATGTCACTCACATTGTCTACAACATTCTACAGCCGTTTGAACTAATTATTATATGAAAGAGGTTAATAACATTATACCACACAGAGACTGAATGCCTGTAAAACACAACATAGTGATACCTCACATCCAAAAGTAGATACTTCTAGATTAAAACCACCAACCCCATCACACATGCTAACTTCCCTAGTTCATTGAGCCACACAAGATGTCTGACAGAGAGAGGTCATTCATCACACAATCAACAGCATAAATATGTATGTTGTTATTCCTGCATTAAGACATAAAATGTTTGAGGACTTTCTATGTAACTGCCTTCAGATTGCCTGGACTGCTGATATACCATTGATGAGTTACTGTTAAAATAGTTATAAAGGAACACTGCTGTGTTGTGGGTGGGAGGACAGCACCGCATGTTCTGCTGGGATACACAGTAGTCCAGATATCATATTACCCCACTGTGTAATACCTTCCTTGAGTGATATACTGAATATTCCATGCATGAGGTCTAGGGAATATTAAAGGACATATGGCAGTGGAATAGGCATCCGTAGTCCCTTGTAGATGTTACTTCTGTCCAAATAGCCCACTATATTTACTTGCATCAATGTAGCAGATCCATACATACAATGTCATATCATACTAATCCTTACAAGTACTCTGCAGGTTAGAGACTTAATTTACGAATGCTGCAGTTGACAGAACTGCAGTTCAGGGCTGACTGTCTGATGCAAGCAGTACACAGCAAATACATGGATAGTTACAGGTTGTGTGGGTTGCCTGGCATCAGTTTTAATATATGTATGTGAGTAGGAGTAAGGTGCCAATCTCTATGTCTGTAGTTTGTCAGAGAATGTGTTATCTGCTGTCTCTTAGCCAAAGCCAGGGCATACTGAGCATGCTTACATCTGCCTACAGGGACATCAGCAGGGGATTCCTCCTCCAAGTCTTCCTGTGAGTGTGGCTGTGGTGACCTAGGCACTGGTAGGGGGCTGTGTATCCCTTCCCTTTGCTGATCCTGCTGTAGCTGTTTCCACAGGGTCAACTTGTGTAGCATAGAACATACTGTGAACATATGTGCACATGTGGCTGGAGAGTACTGCAGGAATCCACAAGACATATCTAGGCACCGGAACCGTGACTTCAGAAGCTCTAACACATGCTGTATGATGTTCCTAGTTTGTGGGTGTGCCTCAGTATGGTGTTCTTCCATGGGTGTGTGTGCATTTCTGATGGATGTCATCATCCACAGTACCAGGGCACAGCCAGCGTCCCCCAGTAAATGGCTTTGTGGGATGTCCCCTCCTAGCAAACATCCGGTACAGCTGTGCTGTGTGCCAGATATTGGAGTTGTGATAACTGCCAGCCCTGCCAGCGTACACATTTAGGATTCCTCTGGGCACTGCACATGATCTGGCAGTTGATGGAGTGGTATCCCTTGCAGTTGATGTGGATTCTACCCATCTCACTAGGTGGTGCCTTGATGTGTACATGAGTGCAATCTATGGCACCCAGTACTTCAGGGTAGTGTGCTACACAGTAGAACTGCTGCATATTGCTGGCTCTCACCTCAGTGGTGAGGGAAAAAGATATATGCTCACTGGCATGTGGTGGCATGGCATTCAGAAACTGGTGGAGTATCCTGGATGCAGATGCCTGCGAGACCCGCATCATCTCCCCAGTTGACTTTTGGAAAGTACCTGTAGCTAGTATTCAAAGGGCTACATATACCTTTGTTTCCACTGGGATGGGTTCCCCCTCTGTTGGCTCTGGGTCTGAGTTGTGGGCAGCAGAGCTCAGTGAGTTCTTGTGGTATGTCCTTTTCCACCCTATAGCACTGTACAATCTCCAGCTCATGTAGCTCCTGGAAGGTTACCCTAGGCCTGAACACTCTTCTTCTCTGTCTAGGCCTATTGTCAGCAGCACCAGCAGCAGCACTGACTTCAGCAGCTAGCACATACAGATGTAGCAAACCTGCAGCAGCCCCTAGCATTATCTCAGTTAAAATTCCCAAGTGTATACTCCAATGGTCCAGAGTATTGGGGGAAAATCAGAATGTAGGGTATATGCATATTTTATACAGCTCTGCTCTAGGTCCAGAATGTGTGATTGACTAACTATGATGCATTCCACCTGCCTACAATATATTTAACATCATTTAATGGCCCTATTTCAGTGAGTGATGCCATGCACAGCACGGTGTCACACAGCACAGCATAAAGATCAAAATTAATAATTGAATACATCTGGTTTTAAGAACACATTCAGCCAGGCAGTGCAGCACACAAACACATGCACCAAAGCTTAAAAGAGCCTAGAAGTGAGAAGACACACCCCTGATGTCAGCCACATCCTGTGTAAACATCAACATGGTCTAAGAACCTACACAAATGGGGTATGCCAACACGATTACTCTTTTCTGCTATTCAATAAATCCACCTCACTTGCATACATATCCATGCTGACAGTCTGAAAACCACACACTTCTTAGCCCTATGACCTTAGCAACAGCAGCAATCCACCATTGTAGGGACCCCATGCAAGGTCCTATAATGCATTTCTGCCACGTAGTATAAAATTATTTTTTTACTTTTTTTTTCTACCAAGCATGTTTGCACACTGCAGGGTGTAGTGCAAACATGCAGAGATTATTTAAAAATATTATTAATTTAACTTATTCCTTTAATCTTTCTGACATCCAGAATAATAGTTTTGCTTATATGTGTATGTGGTATAACATTTACATGGGATTTATGTCCACATTTCTACAGTTTTACACCCCCCTTTGTCTGTCTAGACTCATGTAAGCAGACTTTTTCCACGTACACTAAGGACACTGACATGGGGTCTAAAAAGATGCATTTCTGCTTGTTGGATCACTCTACCTGCCTCATTTGCATAAGATTCACCTGCTTATGAAATGATTTGCATGCCACAGAATTTTCCATGTTTACACATGTGTGCTCACTGCTCAGCAGAGCTTACTGAATCTCAGTATGTTCGCATCCATGTAAGCATCACGGAGTGATGCCTGCATGAAAAAAAAAATGTAGGCTTTATTGAATTCTCCCCAGTGTCTATCATGTAGAATAATCCCAAGAAAATCAGAGCATAACACAATGTTGTTATGATGACAATTTACACAGGGACTAAGATACAGCCATTATGGACAGATGATATGTCATACTCCTAAAAAGAACAACAATATTCTTTCCTGGTCAACTCTATATGCTTACACACACACACACACACACACACACACACACACACACACACACACACACACACACACACACACACACACACACTTCTCATTAGCATTGTAAAAATGTATCAATGGTCAATAAACATATTTTACTGTCTGCATTCAATGATATTTAGGAGCGGACACAACATGCCATTGTATAAAATGAGAAAGATACTGGAGATTATTGTAGACAATAGGCACAACATATGACAACCTTCTGAGGCAGGCAATATGATATCTGGCTGAACACACATCAATATGAGTACAACAATAAAAACAATATGATATGTTCAATCAAAACAACTGTACACGTATCATAATGCAATATATCTGCTAATAGTAGTATTGCATGTGTATAGCTGTATGCAGTCTCTTCCAAAATAATTAGGAATCAGAAGGCTTGCAAATCTAATATTTTGAAACATGATTACCTGCTCAAGTGTCAGTCAAGGTAGACTATAGCAGTTTTTTTTTGTTTGGAGAAAGAAACAATATCAATGTTGACCTGCAGGGTGTGCACATTATGAACTGATGCTGTTAAATGGGTACCTAAGTTATAGTAGTGTTTTTACAAACACACATGGTGTGTGAAGGAGGTGCAATACCACAGTTAAACTGAAGACCACACCAAACAGTCTGCAAACAGTCACACTAATACTGTCACCACAGACTCCCCTTCACTCTGTAAAAAGGCAGATTATACACAACAGATCAAACGTCAGAAAACACAGGCTGACATTCGAGTGTGCCAAACAATGCATCATAGACAATATTCAGAACACTTACACTTGCATGCAAACTATTCACATTATAACTTGTGTGTCAGATACACACAATAAACTATACTTTATGTTGTGGATGTATTTATAAAAAATGTGTGCTGACAAAATGGAAAAAAAATTTGAAATTCATCAACACCATAAGTTTTATACACATCTGGAATGATAGCTACCAATTGCTCATTTTACTTACCTTACTGATGCATGATGGGTATTCCCGCATTATAATCAATAAACATGTATTTTTGAAAATTACAGGCCTAAAAACAGTGTAATATGCATCTTGGTTCATAATATATATGAAATATTCAGCATATCTTTCTCCCTCTGCTGTTCTTCAAGCCTTTGAATCCGCTCTATGCACATCTCTCTGTTTCGACTGCGGTCCTCATTGAAATAAAAAGAAAACATTTATAAATTATTAATTAACTAACAAGGATAAACATTTCACAACACACTTTGTAGATTTTTATTTTGTTGAACCTTAGCACAATAATTAGTAGATATTGTAACATTCAGATGTTAACATCTTTGAGCACAGATTGAAAGACATGAGATTCAAACCTGCAGAATCAATGTACATCCAAACTCTAAACATGAGACCTATCTGCCTACTTAACACATTTTAACTCTAAAGCATATTTTTCAGGCATTTAAAACAGTTGATGTTATGACATCATCCTGGTAGGGGATCGTAAGTAGTATATTAACATTGATCTTGGCTAAGGATTGCAAACTATGAACATGTGCTGTTCATGTAGCTAAATTGTTTTCAAATTACATTCATGTCAGCACTGAGTTCAGAGAAATTAACAGTAATTAAGATAATCCATTCCTCAGACAGTGTCTTGTAGCATCCAGCTTGTGTGAACAGGACCATATATGTTGCTATACATTATGGACACAGAAAGGTAAGTGTGAGGACCATTATTCCTTGAAATTGCACATCACTACTTAAAGAAATGCATCTTCCCTGCTACTCATTGCAACTGTTAGTGGGCCAATCACAGTCCCTCAAAATTACAGTTTGAGTTTGTTGTACAATTTACTTCAGTATTTTATGACAAAGCAGTGCTTCACAGCATTTTAAACCAAATACAATATTAGCCTACTTAATTCCTCAGACATATAACAGGATTTATGAAAATGTACTGACACCACTACTAAATAGCTAATGTTAAGGGAATGTTACAGATTATGGATATATCAGTAGTAATTTGATGAATAACTGAGTTATTCGTAACAACTCTCAAATTATAAATTAATATCAATAAGGATAAAATGCTTTGCTAAAAGAATGAGATGAGTATATGATATCAGTATAACAGTTTAAGATGTATGTGCCCCCTTTCCAGGACCCACAGCGCACAAAATGTAGACATGCTGGACTGTATCCTTAAAAGTTGAGCTAATACATAACACATGCTACTCATTAACAAACAGGTACTGCTCTTTAAACACCACTGTTCATCAACTTGTTGTTAGGCCATTAAGGATTACAGTGGTATTTCTAGAAAAACTAGATCAGTGACACAGCATGCACAACATGAACATATACATAAACTACTGCAATATGATTTTTTAAAAAAAATTATAGGTGAAGTTAACCAAGGTAACATGTTTCCCTATGTTGTTTTGAACCCACAACATGCCACAATGTAGATATACTGGCCAATTGTTTTACAGGCCAAGTTAAATTGCATTAGGCTTTCATTATATTCAACAGTCACTGCAGCTATTTATTAAAAGTCCTGCAACGAATGGCAGAATATGGAAAATGTATACAGTTTTTACACTTCTCATAGCATGGACTTAACAGCTATCAACACATATGTAGCCAAATATGTTTAACCAATGTTATGGGCATTAATTTGTACACTAACTAAATATGTATGTGTACTTGTGTAAGAAGATTGATGTGAGCAAGTTGTTTATTTATTTATTTATTTATTTTACATTTGTTTACCGGGGAGGTCTGACTGGACAGAGTTGTCCCTTTTCAGCGGAGGCCTAGAGAGAAAAGCTCCAGAACAATTGCTGACATACTATACATAAGACATTTACATGAGCATTGTGGTTTACACATTCACTTATAAAAATATAGCAGACAATAACATATGATGGCATAAAATATTTACATAAGCATAGAGGTTTAGATATACAATTAAAAGTATAGCAGGCATATGATGGTTGTTCATACAGTGTGTTTAGTAGAGATAATCTTGAAGATATACTTGAAGATAAGACGAGAAGGGAAAACGAAAAAATGAGGAGAATATAGACAAGTTCATATTGACATTTTAAAGGAAAGCTTTTCAACTTAGTCTGTGGGAGAGTTAGTCGGTATAGATGGGACAGTGGGGAGTAGGCGGCAGTGAGTTGGTAAGTAATGTGTGATAATATATAGTGCGTCTGTGGGAATTTTAAAGAGGAGGTTGGATAGTTTTTAGGTTCATAGGTGTGTACTAGGCTAATGGCCCTGGAGCCTATAGAAGCCTAGCCCAAGAAGAGTCCCTGGCATCATGCCACCCAAAGTTAGTTCCCAGTGCCCCTGTCAAGCAAGGCCACTCAAGTGATCCCAGGGGTGAACTTCCTATTGCCCATCCAGTCGTCAAGATTTCTCTTAAAGAGGGCCAGTGAAGTGCTCTGCTTGACGTGAATGGGAAGTTTGTTCCAGAGTATGGGAAGTCTCTGGATTGGGAACCTGTGCCTCCAGCATCTTCTGTTTATTGTGGTAATGAGGTTTAGGTCCCTGGGGCATGTAGGATGGAGGCATTGGGATTTCTTTAGGTGTAGCATATCTAGCAGCTCTGGGTCAGACATGGTTTTGTAGGACAAGCAGAAACTGCCTCTAAGTAGGCGATAAGAGACAGAGTATAGCTGGAGTTTTTTGAGTATGTCCATATAGGGCATGTGTCTAAGGCCTAAGATCCTCTTAGTGAGGTATTTTTCTGGCCATTCCAGTTGCTGTAGGTGTCTAGTGAGGTACATACCAAATGGTGCATTGTATTCTATAATAGGTCTAATGAGGGATGAGTAGAGAGGGATTATGACCTCTTTCTTCCTGGATGAGAAACCTTTTGTAATGAGATGTGCCACACAGAATGACTTTCTGACTACAGTAACAATGTCCCCAGGTCTCTTATCACACCTTCTGTGTTTAGTGGACTACTGCCTATGTGGTAGTTCATAGGCACCAAATTTTTCCCAAAGGGAATGACAATGCACTTTTTGGCATTGAGCTTAAGGCCATGGTTCTGGCAGCAGTCAATGGTGTTAGTAAGGTCTTTTTGTAGAATATCTGCATTAGTTGGAGAATCAATAATGGCTCCCAGTTTGCAATCATCTGTGAACTGATAGTAGGTGGGGGAAAGGAGTTATAATATGTCAGCTAGGTACTAGGCTGTTTCATGTCCAGGAATTGTTTAGGTGGGAAATAAGCTGCTTTTTGAAGATGGTTTTGTTAGGTTGTAACCTGATTTGTAGTGTCAGGGAGTTCCAAGTCTTGGCAATGTTGCTAGAATACAGGGAGTCACCAGAGCTGTAATGGCTTTTGGAGATTGCGATTAGTGCCTTGTTAGTGGATCTAAGTTCTCGGTTTTTGGAGTAGAGGGTGATCAGGTCTTGTAAGGCGGGAGTTTTGTCATGTTAGTACAGCATTTGGTGAGCTAGAAGAAGTTGGTTTAGAGCTAAGGTGTTTGGGAGTTCCAGCCAGGAAAGCTGTTTTAGGGCCTGACAGTGGTGGGTGCGGTAGGAGGAGTTTGTGGCAGATTTTGCTATTTTGTTGTAGCATACTGATAGCTTGTTTAAATTTCTCTTGTTTAGATTAATTAGGACAGGAGAAGCAGACAGTAAGGTAAGAGAAGATGGATATGAGCTAGGGTAACTTTACTGTTGCTGGTTAGGAAGTTTTTACATCTGTAAAAAGTACCTAGTTTTTTGTTGATTTTGGTTATTTTATGAGCTATGTGTTTGTCAAATTTAATATTACTGTCAATAATGACCCCAAGTAATTTGGTTTGTGTGACAGGGGAGATAGGGGTATTATCTGATGCAGAAATAGAGAACGGGGGAGAAGGTGCTGCGGCTTTGGAAGGATGAAAGAGCATATGTTGGATCTTTTTAGGATTTAGTATTAGCTGGGAGTTTTTAAGCCTGGTTTCAATGGATGTAAAGGCTTCTTGAGTCTTTATTTGAAGTTTTTGGAGGGTGGAGGCAGAGCAGATTAAGGTGGAGTCATCAGTGTATTGAACCAGGTTTGCTAGAGGGGTAACTTTGTGAAGATTATTTGTAAATATAGTGAAAAGTAGGGGTCCTAGGGTTGATCCTTGGGGTACTCCTAGTTTTACAGGAAGTAAGGGGGAAGGGAGTTTTTCCACTGAACAGCTTGTTGGCATTGGGAGAGATAGTCTTGAGTAGGGGTAGTTAGTTTTAGTTCTGAGAGTGATGTTATTAGTTTTGTATGGGAGACTGCATCAAATGTCTTTGATAAGTCAAGGAAAACTGCAGACACTAGTTGGCCGTTGTTGCATTGCATGTTTACTAGGTTACTAAAATGGATGAGTGCAGTGGTAGTGCTATGGCTGGGGTAGAATCTGTGTTGAGTTTCAGCAAGAAGATTGCTGGAGAGGAGATGTGTTAGAACCTGGGTGTGGATATATTTTCCAGTATTTTAGCCAGTGGGGAAAGTATAGCTATAGGGCAGTAGTTTGTTAGGTCAGTAGAGTTGCCCCCTTTCTGCATTGGTATAATGTAGGAGATTTTCCAGAGAAGTGGCACCTTTTGTTCTGAGATTGATCTGTTAATCATTATTGAGGCTGGGTAGGAAATGGCTTTGGTGGCCATTTGTAGGAATTTAGCAGGTAGTTTGTCTACTGCTAAAGTGGTGGTTTTAAGTTTGGTTAGGTGTCTATAAATGGTGTAAGTTGGTATAGGTTGAAGGGTGAAGGTGTTAGTGTTATTTGATGGGTTATATAGTATAGTGGGAGTTGAGGAGTGTGGGTCTGTTGACAGCTTTAATATAGAGCTGGTAAAGAATTCATTGAATTGGGTGGCTGTGTTTATGGAGGTGGTGTCTATGTTTGGATGCGGAGTTGGTGATTTACCTGGTTGGAGAATACTGTTTATAGCAGCCCAGAACTTTTGTGGGTTGGTATTATGCTTAGTTTGAATTTCACTATAGTATTTTTGTTTGTCTAGTCTGATTTGTTTTTTTTTTTACAATGTTTCTCAGTTGTAATAATGTTTGCCTATTAGGAGTAGTTTTGTTTTTGTGTCAGGTGTCCCATGCTTTGTCCCTTTGTTTCATAAGTTGCCTATTGTTCTTGGTAAGCCATGGGGCATAGATGGTTTTAGTGCAGTTCTGTCTTGGTGGAGGAAGTTGGTTGTGAAGGCCTAAGAAGATAGTGTTGAAATACTCAACTGCTTCATCTAAAGAAGTGTTAAAAGAGGGGACCAATTAGAGTGTTTAAGAGCTGTATTACGGTCATCAGCCCTGACATTTTTAGTGTATTTGATGTGTTTAAGAGAGCTAGTTCTAGTGAGTTGAACTTGGTCTTTGATGAAGAAGGTTGGGAGGTGGTCGCTTAGAGTGTCAGGTAGTGTACCAAAATTATGAGTGAAAGATGGGCGAATGAAGAAAATCCAGTTTAGTATTGATTCTTTTTTTGAGGTTTTGTCTACCCTAGTAGGAGTTTGTATAAGTTGTGAGAATCTGTAAAGTTTAATATGATTTGAGGGGTGGGGTGATTTAAGTGAGGTCCAATCAATATTAAAGTCACCTAGTATAATGGTTGCATGGGGGAGGGTTTCTAATATCCATTGGATAAGAGATTCTAGGGTTTTGATGTTATTTCCTGGAGGGATATATGATCCTAAGATATTTAGCTGTTTTAGTGTATTTAGTCTTACCATAGCAAGTAGGATCTCTGCATTATTAAATACAGGGATTTCTACGTTAAATAGTTCAACATTGATGTTCTGATACAGGGTAGTGTCTCCACCTCCGCTTTTAGCTGATTGGTCTTTTTGTAGTATACCATAACCAGGGGGAAGTACTTCTTCATTTTTAATATGTGGTTTAAGCCATGTTTCTGGGAGGAAGATGATGTCAGGTAAGTATAATGCTATGGTTGCATGGGGCTGAGTAGTTTTGTTAAGGATGTTTCTTATTTTATGATTTATTATTAGAATATCAGATTTTCTCTTAAATAGGCTAGTATTGGTTCTAAGCTGATTCTGGTGATTTGTAGGACTTGTTATTGGACCTGGGTTGGGGTTGATATTGCCACTGCATAGCAGGTGATAGGTAATGTTTATAATGGTTTGTAGGTATTTGGAGAAGGCTAAGTCACATTGTAGGGATACCCTATATTTGCTTTCATAATGGAGGAGTTTGTAGGGGTGTAGGTCATAGGTGGTGTGGTTAAAGAGGGAGATTAAGATGAGTAAGGGGAATTTAATGAATGCTGGAAGTGAGGTTGAGGTGGAGTGACATGTTGGGGATTATAATAGTGTTCAAGTAAAGTGAGGTTAGATGGCCCATGATGGTAAGTGCTAGTGTTAGAATTATTTGATGGGAGTACATGTTTGGTTTGTTAGACATGGTGGGACTGTATAGAGATAACCCTGTGGAATGTGTAGGGGTCCTGAATGTATATATTTAGGATGGATTGTAGCAACTTTTTGTGTGAAGGGGTACTATGTGTAGATTGTGTAATATGAGAGCAAAGGAGGGGAGGGGTTGTGGTTGTCTGTGTGAGTGGCTGAAGGATGGGGGTTGGGTGTGTGTGTGGTAAGGTTAGGGTGTAAAGGAAATAAGCTAGGTGGTGGTTGGGAATGTGGGTAGGGTAGGGTAGGGAATGAGACTGAGCGAAACGAGGGGGAGTGGAGCGGGCAGAGCCCTACCTAGGAATCTAAGTAATGAAGGTAAGCAGTGTTGTACTTTAATGGCAGGGATTATGCCAGTTACTGTGTTTCCACTATTTATTCATAATGAATGGAAAAATAACTGCTGAGAAGGAAATTGGGTGGCTTTACAGTATACAGAAATATTGGAGAATTTAAATAACTGTAGAGCATTGTCCTGCTTATAAGATGAGCTGCTTAACTGGGCTAAGATTCAGTTGTTTGGTGGTGTTCTGCTACCAGCTAATGGCAATTTATTGCAATGGCAGGAAATGGAAGAAGGGGGATAAAGACCTTGCAAGTGTGCATGCTATGCCAATATAATAAAATTAAGTAAAAGCACTAACAACTAGATGCAGAAATTAGTTAACAGGGAATACACCTACATAAGAATATTTCAAAGAGTAAAAGTCCCAGTAGTGAGTCCTTTTGCCTTCAGTTGTTTGCAGGATAATTTTCAGAAATTCTTCACTTGGAAGGGAGGGGGCATACCTATCAACCTGGAAACATCAAAAACCTGGACAAAGGCACAAATCTGTTCACTAATTAACATAACATTTTGCATACATAAGTACGTAGCCTTGCCCGCCCTGATAGAATTGTGGGATACCAACTATTAAATGCAAACTGAAGAATAGACAACCAAAATATCATCATGAAACATAAAAGAAGACCAATAGTGCTTTATTACATTCACAAAAACTAGATTGCCGATTGGTCATAAAAATGAGTTCATATTAACTTAATTTTGTGTACATGAATTGTAATCCCTATCCCATAGTCGCTACTTTTGTACTGCACATTCCCAGGAATTTACCATGTCACAAAGAAAAACAGGTATTGTTGATTGGGTGTTGCAACATTAAATCGACCAGAATGACTTGATTACATGGAATAAACAATAACTTACAGAAAATTTCTGTCATTATGCATCAGGCACAGTCTAACTAGGTAGCAATACTGAAATCAAGTTACTGGGAATTCAGTGATAATGAAGGACACATTTCTTTACTACGCTCTTTGTGGAGTATTAGCTAGAGATGAAAGGATGTAGTTTACTAAACAGTGGTTGTGTTAATACAAATAGTGCTTTGCTAACAAAACATGAGTATACTATGTTTGGCAGAAGATTACAGAACACTAGCTATTAATCAGTCACAGGCATAACACATACAGCAGGCTGTGATATATAAAAGGCAACACACAATGCTTACAGTAAATGCACTAGTATTTACATGATCCAACATATAGCTTCTTAATTCCTATCCTCTTTCAGCTCTGAGCTCCAGCCTTTCAAATGGGATGCAAAATATGTTATACAGCTATACTTTAACATGTTGCTTTTTCTTCAGCAATCAGCACACTGGAGGCTTTCATAACTGCAATTTTCTCCCAGCAACACAAAGAAAAATTTGCCAACTAGCCTAAGTCCAGTTCTACAACAAAATTAATATAAGTTTCAAAGTGAAGCAAAGGCTAGCAAAACAAAAACTGAAATGTATTCAAAGGCTATTATTAACATTTGTTTATAGTAAAGTAGTATTTATTTTGCATACATTGAGGTAAGAGAAAAAAAATTAACTGCTATGTCTGTTAAAATGCCTGAATTAGATTGCAAATATTGTCAATTCCTGACCTTGGTTTTTGCCAGGAAACATGTTCCTTCCTGCCATGAGTTAATAAATCAAAGGCTATGCTATGATCAGTTTCTTAGCAGGTGAATACATCTGAAACACATGGCTAAATTCAGCAGGTTATTTTTTCATGGACCAAATTCCCAAACACAGCCTTGCATTGTTTTATTACAAACCAAAAGATTGATTTGGCGAGGATAAAAACAGAAGACCCATTTTCTACACTAGACTAGTTCAAAAAGCCCACAGATAGAATACCAGAGCAGCTATGCTTCCTGTTTCCTTTAGGCAGATGCCTTGTAAAACCATAACTCAGAACTAGAAGATTTCATCTGGAACACATTATAATTTAACACAAATAAAAACTGATATAATGATCAAGAAGCAAAGCACAGTAAGGTATATACAGATTGCAAGATGTAGTTTCTTGGCTATAAAGAATAAGATGGCATGCTGCAAGACTGCTATCTTGTTAAGATAACTCTTGCCACATGCAGAACAAAATAGTAAATCCACATCACAGACAAGTAAAGTGTTACTTAACAGATTTCTTCTTTCAGACCCAATGCGTTTCTTAATGAAATATAACTGAGCTAGTCTCTCAAAAATAGAAACACAGATAACTGCTCTAAAACAGAAAAAAGCACAGATGATCTATTTGCTTTTTTAGAAAACGGTTTAACATCCAGAATAAACCATAAGTAGACAAAAGAAAGATAACCTGTTCAGTAATATGAGAATTTAAATCAACTAAGTGATCAGCAGGTGAACATTCCTATCAGTCATGATGTCTTCAACTCACCCTCTTGCTTAGACGATATGAGCTGTAGTAGATTCTTCCGAGGACGTCTATTAATTTGGTTGAGAGATGTTCACATACAGTGGTATTTCACTGAATAGCCAACTGCCCTACAACAGAGGAATTTTTTGTCGGTGAAAATCTATAATCATAGTCTGAGTTGAGGGCTGATTAAAAATAATTGATATACTGGTATGCCCAGTTTTGCAGCTGTGAAAAAAAGGGAAAAAAATGGTGCCTAATAAACTTGACATTTAGTTTTACAAAATTGATTATTCTCTGCTTTAATCGGTAAGCTGTTGTTGTTGTCGTTTTTCAGTTATTTGGTTCTTAAATTTGATTTGTTTAATGCCAAATATGTTTATGCCTCTATTTCAATGTGAAACATTAAATATGTGTACACAAAGGTTTTTAGTAGTTAAGAAAGTGTGATGCTAACATCATTCAAGATGAAACTGCTCCCCCCTCAACTGCTGTTCCTGGATGTCACACACATCACAATCATTCATTGCAGATAATATGAGTGTATGACACAAAAACAGTTCTTTTTCTTATCTTTATTTATATTTATTTTACCTGCTGGAGGTGCAGGAGGAGCCGGGGGAAGACAAAGCAGAAGAAATACATTTTTTCATGACTGGGAATGGGATTCACTTCCGCACAGCTCTGAGTCCGATAAGAACTTGTTCTGATGCTACACAGGGTTGTCATCTCCAAGTCCTGAGTGACTCCTGTTGCCTTTTAAGTACTTCTAACTTCTAACTAAAAAAAATATATATATATATATATATATTTTAAATTAAAACAAAAATCACTGCCTACAGGCTTGGAGTGTGCGAGACATGACTTCTGACGAGTCCAGCAACCGCATCGCATGTCCTGACGCTGTCAATAAACATAAACAAAGCACAAACTCAATCACTCAGCCCAGAGCAGCCCTCAGCCAAATTCCAACAGACTGGCAGGCTGCTTACGAAGCTGACATCATCACGCACGCCTCTGTGCATGATGATTTCAGCCGAAAAAGCCAGGGGAAAAAATTTGAAAAAAAAAAGCCAGGAAATTCAGAAATTAAGGAGTGCCACTCGGGAATCGTGGCACAAAACTGGTAAAAACCAAGAAATATGGTACGGTTCAGAGGTATGGAGGGGGCAGCCAGAAGTGAAGCAGAGCTAGAGATAAGACTATTTCAGAGAGTAAAAGTCCCAATAGTGAGTCCTTTTGCCTTCAGTTGTTTACAAGTTATACACTTATATGTCTTAGGTGTCTTCCACCTTGTAAGAGTCCAATGGGTGATACAGTGAAACTGTAACAGAAAACTAGGCAATGTGCAGTCATCTATGGCCTAGGCACCATAGGAGTCAGCGATACATAAAGACAGTGGTTATGTGAAATTATGTAGTTAGGTGTAGTAAAACATATGTGCATCTTCAAAGAACATAGGTATTGTTATTATTTAATTATTAATTAAAATAACAAATTGGCAATCGAACCCACAGTCAAAAAGACAGAAATTACAAAATCCACTGAACTATCCACACAAGCTAATTGCCAAAGAAGCTAAAATATGGTCATAAAAACATCTATATGATATATAAATTTGTCAAATACTGGGACTATGATGGAAAACTATGAAATGTGCCCTAGGCACTATAAGCGACAGTGATGCACAAGGACAGTGGATATGGGCAATTATGTATTTAAATGTTATGAAACATATGTACAACTTCAAGTGACTGTTATTAGTTAATTATTAGACAAAATAACAACATGCTTATCAAACCTATAGTCAAGAGGACAGTGGGTACAAAGTCCACTGAACTATTCCCATGAGCTAATTCACACAGCAGCTAAAACATCTTGATAACAAAATGTATATGATATATATGAGTCAAATAAATATCTGTAAAATCCTTAGAAATACTAAGAAATGCATAAAATATTGGTACTTACCGCAGGCATCCACGGGCCGCCACCACAACTCGTCGACCCTCATTCAAAGTTCAGTAGCATCCCTCTGATGGAAGTTATCATAGCGGTGATGAACCTGCACTTCAGTGCAGATGATCCCTGTCCTCTGTCAGTGCTCCCTCATGATCTGGTTCCACACATTCATCATAGCAAAGTTTATGGGCTTGACTCTCCTCTGCTCCAATCAAGTGAAGACCATTAGGTCTATATCACATAGTCGAAGTCTTATAACTTTAAACATGTAATGTTCGAACCATTATGTTCGGAGTTGCAAAACTTCGACTATGCATAAAAAAAAAACAATGGAAAACAAAATAAACTGTTTTAAGCAGGGGAGCAAGCCCCCCTGCACCCCCCACACCCTCTGCTACTTAAATATACCAACTCCGAGATTGCACCTATTGAACAAAATGGAAACCTCTGCTTATGGAGATTTCCATTGAAATGCTCAAACTTTTACAAATTCATACTTATGGTCTCGACCATATGAGGTTCGAACTTGTAAAAATTTTACTACATTTTAGGAACCCTAAACCATCAATGTTTTAGTCATCTCCTCGATCGAGTTGGGCGCATGGACACGTCGCAGCCACCTGAAAGTCGCCATCATGATTTGCAATTCTTTCAAAGCTCAAAAACAGAACAATGTACCTCCCGTGTGGAACAACACCGATAAACTCTCTAAATATTCCACACCAGTTGTTCGAACCACAGAACAAAAAGTTAGCAAAATAAATCCACCGGAAAAGCTGAATCCACAAATATATTTAATATAAAAATGCAGCAGTTTCAAACGTTAAGCGCTTTCACTAGACTAAGCTAGCTTCTTCAGAACGGTTAAAACAGCTGATTCCACCTTGTTTTAAATGACAAAGCGCGCCAAAATACTAAAATACCTTATTTAAAGTCATAAACCATAAAGACATTGTAAAAATAATGTCATACATATAAAATAACAATTAATAAATTCTTAAACAACAAATACATTCAGTTTAGTAACTGTATAGTCTAAAGATAAATATATAAAATAATTACATATAATATTGAATGCGATTCAATTAATACTATAAAACTGTGCAGGTACTGTAGCAAATAGAAATATGCACAATTGTGAAATACTGTTACTCAATTAATATTCAACATCAAGAGGGGCTTGATGGTAAAATAATCATTAATGCCAGGTTTTTTATTGGCATCCGTTAGAATTTGCCAATATAACTCTCTAAACGCTAGAATATTTTTTATATTACCACCTCTGGGTTTATTTTTAACTATCTCTAAAATGGCAAATTCAAATACATGTTCATTCCCTTCAGTTATGACGTGCCTAGCTAGTGCTCTTTGGTATCTTGTTTTTATACAATATAAATGGGAATATATCCGTTGTCTAAAATGTCTTTCAGTCTTGCCCACATAAAAAGATGGGCAGACTGTGCATAAAGCGATGTATACTAACATCCTAGACTTACAATTGCCCTTAACCGGGTAAATTCTAGTGCTATTCTCATTTCCCAATTTTATTGTGTTCTTAGTACATATACTATTGCACTGTCTGCACGTCCCACATCTCGATGTGTATGTACTGTCAATGGGTTTCAAATTACCACCTTTTTCAAGTATTCTCTTAACATTCAATCCCATTTTGTTCACAAATTTGGGTTCTGTCCCTAATATCCCCACAACATCAGGGTCATTCATTAAAAGGTGCCAATTTTTAATTAAAATGTTTTTAATATATTGACTATAAGGGCCAAATTCTAAAATACAAGCTCTATGATATGTAGTATCTGTAACTACTGAGACATCTTGATTTATGTCCTGCTTGTCCAAAATATTTATATCAACTGTTATACTTGATGCACTATTTGTCCCTAATAGAGGTTTATATTTTACACCCCATTGACTTATCACATATGCTGATATTTCCACCATCAAATTGTTATCGTAACCTCTATCCAAAAACAATGATGTAATGTAATCAATTTCCTTGACCATATCATTATAGTTGGAACACATTCTAACTGCCCTGACACACTGTCCTTTATAGATGTTTCTCTTCGTCTTTCTGGGATGGAAACTATTAAAGTCCACATAAGAATTAGTAAATGTGTCCTTTCTATACACGGTAGATTTCAATGTGTCCCCCTCAGTTGTAATCAGAGTATCCAAATATGGCACTCCTTGTTTATTGACCAATGATGTAAATTTTAAGTAATTAGTACTACTATTAATATAATTAATAAATGCTTCAAAGGACTCTAGGTTCCCTTTCCATAAGATGTATATATCGTCTAGGAATCTAGAGTAGTGTACAAGGGAATTCACATAAATCCCATTCAATACATGTAGTTCTTCCCATTCAAGCATGACCAGGTTAGCGTATATGGGAGCACAAGCCGCTCCCATAGCCACCCCCCTGGTCTGCTTGAATATTTCCCCTTCATGAAAAATGAAGTTGTTATCTAAAATAATACTCATGAGCTCTGCCAATAGTTGGATTCTGTCCCAAGACATTTTAGTGTGTTTTCTCAAACTATTGGTAAAAGCTTCAATGCCTTCATCCATAGGGATAGAACTGAATAAATCAACTACGTCTATAGTACTGAATAAAATGTCATGATGATACTTATTAACAGGAAAATGTGATAAAAATTCCCAAGAATCCTTTACCAGATGTTTCACTTCCTTATAAATAGGCTTTAATAACGTGTCAATTACCACACCTATGGGAAACGTTTTGGACCTACTTCCTGAAATAATAGGACGAAAAGGTGGATTCTCCTGATTTTTGTGTACCTTAGGAATCCCTATGATGGTAGCTAAAACTGGGTATTCAACTGTCATATACCTATACATTTCTTCAGAGATGCGATGTTCCAAAAGATACTCTTCAAGGTACATGTCTATCCTATGGTACGCTATATTTACCTCATTAATTGAGGAAGTAGAATAATTACCTGAATGATGTAAAATGTCCAGGATGTTGGCATTGTAACTAATGGTGTCAAATATAACTATGCCCCCTCCTTTGTCAGGTTTCATTATACGTAAATTTCTGTCCTTCTGTAATTCCAGTAAAGTATTCCTTTCTTCAAACGTTAAGTTCTGCTTACTGTGACACTTTCTTTTATGTTTGTAAAGTCTATAGATCTCATTAGTTACTACTTGGTCATATAACTGTACACTAGGATGACAGAGTGGAATGAAAGAACTAGGCTTTTTCAACCCCAATGTACCCATACTATGTCCTTGATCATTCTCTTCTTTATTACTGAACATGAGTGCCAGATTTAATTTTCTAGTATATTTCTTAAATTCTAAAATGTTGTCAACTAGATTAAATTTGGGGGTTGGAATGAAATTAAATCCCTTGGATAAAAGGTCGAAATGTGTTGACCTTAATTTCAAACTACTAAAGTTATATATTTTAAAACTTTTGTATTCATTAACTGCATTGTTAGTCACAATACCAGTTTCTTCCAAAGGGATAAATACATTATTCCTTTCATCCATCATGTTTACCATTTCTTTTTCCACTTTCCTGCTTTCTTCCATTTCCCCTGGTTCCTTTCTCCGGGCCCATAAAAAAACCTATCGTCATTTTCATCCCTACTGACATCTTGCCTATAGTCAACAGTTGCCGTATGCTTTGTGTCATGTCTACTATAATCCCATCTATAACATGTGTTTCTCCTATACTGTTCTCTGTCCCTATTTAATTTCTTGTGCTTCCTTTCAAAAGCACTTTTTGCTCTACTATCAGCAGTCAGAAATTGTTTATGAAACAAATTCTCCCATTGGGGGAAGGCTAAATCCTTAGTAATAAGATTGTTCAAATTCTCTACCTCAAGTAAAAGTTTGCACAATTTCACATCATTATGTTTGATCAGAAGTTTCATAAACTGAAATCCAAAATGGTCAAACATAGTATTAAACTCTGTTTCTACTTCAATATTTACATCAATTCCTTGAGGCATTTTAAAAAACCTTAGCCCCATAGGAACAATATTTGAAGAAAGACAGTGATTTAAGTAAGCATTATCTAGTTTAACAGCATTTATACTGTTGATTTTCTTCCCAAATAAATATATCATGTCTTTTAGAGTTCCTTTGTCACCATTATGTACATCAGTATTGATATCCCACTGGTCGTTATCGAATTTACATTCCTGTCCAAGAAAGTCTTTCAGGTTGTGTTGCTTCATTACAGAAACATTCAGTCGACCAGTCTCTGTGTACTTTGTAGTATACCCAGATGGATTGGCATAAGTCCGAGCTTTATAGGGCTGTTTAGGTTTTGTGCCAATCCGTTTCGCTTCCTCGGTCATGTTACCAAATGAGAAGTCGAACGTAAAGTCAGTCAAAGCAGTCTTGTCATGATCGCGAAAATTGTGAATAGGTAAATCAATATCTACACTAGGTGTAGCCTTAAGAACTTGACCATTTGGTATACCCGGAGACGAAGTGTCCGGTAAACTGTCAAGCCGTTTATTGTCAGAAGTGCTAATAGGCAGTTCCATATCTCGCAAAGAATTAATAGCTACAGTACCTTTTGTGTGTACAGAAGGCGGTTCCTTCTGAACAGAAACTGTTCCGGGAATCTTGCTAAACATTTCCAGCATTTTTGCAACTTCACCTCTCAAGGCCGATACCGCCGCCCTGAGGTCCGCTATTTCGTTACCATGTAAAGGGGAAGCGCCAGCTGTTGAACTGTGAGACGAATCCATAAGCAACAACAGAACAATGTACCTCCCGTGTGGAACAACACCGATAAACTCTCTAAATATTCCACACCAGTTGTTCGAACCACAGAACAAAAAGTTAGCAAAATAAATCCACCGGAAAAGCTGAATCCACAAATGTATTTAATATAAAAATACAGCAGTTTCAAACGTTAAGCGCTTTCACTAGACTGAGCTAGCTTCTTCAGAACGGTTAAAACAGCTGATTCCACCTTGTTTTAAATGACAAAGCGCGCCAAAATACTAAAATACCTTATTTAAAGTCATAAACCATAAAGACATTGTAAAAATAATATCATACATATAAAAAATACCAATTAATAAATTCTTAAACAACAAATACATTCAGTTTAGTAACTGTATAGTCTAAAGATAAATATATAAAATAATTACATATAATATTGAATGCGATTCAATTAATACTATAAAACTGTGCAGGTACTGTAGCAAATAGAAATATGCACAATTGTGAAATACTGTTACTCAATTAATATTCAACATCAAGAGGGGCTTGATGGTAAAATAATCATTAATGCCAGGTTTTTTATTGGCATCCGTTAGAATTTGCCAATATAACTCTCTAAAGGCTAGAATATTTTTTATATTACCACCTCTAGGGTTATTTTTAACTATCTCTAAAATGGCAAATTCAAATACATGTTCATTCCCTTCAGTTATGACGTGCCTAGCTAGTGCGTTCTTGGTATCTTGTTTTTTTTATACAATATAAATGGGAATATATCCGTTGTCTAAAATGTCTTTCAGTCTTGCCCACATAAAAAGATGGGCAGACTGTGCATAAAGCGATGTATACTAACATCCTAGACTTACAATTGCCCTTAACCGGGTAAATTCTAGTGCTATTCTCATTGTAATTTGAAACCCATTGACAGTACATACACATCGAGATGTGGGACGTGCAGACAGTGCAATAGTATATGTACTAAGAACACAATAAAATTGGGAAATGAGAATAGCACTAGAATTTACCCGGTTAAGGGCAATTGTAAGTCTAGGATGTTAGTATACATCGCTTTATGCACAGTCTGCCCATCTTTTTATGTGGGCAAGACTGAAAGACATTTTAGACAACGGATATATTCCCATTTATATTGTATAAAAAAACAAGATACCAAGAACGCACTAGCTAGGCACGTCATAACTGAAGGGAATGAACATGTATTTGAATTTGCCATTTTAGAGATAGTTAAAAATAACCCTAGAGGTGGTAATATAAAAAATATTCTGAGAGTTATATTGGCAAATTCTAACGGATGCCAATAAAAAACCTGGCATTAATGATTATTTTACCATCAAGCCCCTCTTGATGTTGAATATTAATTGAATAACAGTATTTTACAACTGTGCATATTTCTATTTGCTACAGTACCTGCACAGTTTTATAGTATTAATTGAATTGCATTTAATGTTATACGTAATTATTTTATATATTCATCTTTAGACAATACAGTTACTAAACTGAATGTATTTGTTGTTTAAGAATTTATTAATTGTTATTTTATATGTATGATATTATTTTTACAATGTCTTTATGGTTTATGACTTTAAATAAGGTATTTTAGTATTTTCTTTGTCATTTAAAACAAGGTGAATCAGCTGTTTTAACCGCTCTGAAGAAGCTAGCTCAGTCTAGTGGTATTTTTATATTAAATACATTTGTGGATTCAGCTTTTCCGTGTGGATTATTTTGCTAACTTTTGTTCTGTGGTTCAACAACTGGTGGGAATATTTAGAGAGTTTATTTCTGTTGTTGAATAGCGGACCTCAGGGCGCTGTATCGGCCTTGGAGAGGTGAAGGTTGCAAAAATGCTGGGAAAATTAGGCAAGATTCTCTCTGTTCTTGTTCAGAAGAAAGGAACCGCTTCACAACAGGTAAAAGTAGGTAATTCTAGTTATTATTGGCGACTGCTGATGAACTGCCTATTAGCACTTTTCACACAGCGGACCGGACACTCCGGTATACCAAATGGTCAAGAAGGCTACACCTAGTGTAGATATTGATTTACCTATTCACAATTTTCGCGATCATGACAAGACTGCTTTGACTGACTTCTCATTTGGTAACATGACCGAGGATGGCGGATTGGCACAAAACCTAAACAGCCCTATAAAGCTCGGACTTATGCCAATCCATCTGGTATACTACAGTACACAGAGACTGGTCGACTGAATGTTTCTGTAATGAAGCAACACAACCTGAAAGACTTCTTGGACAGGAATGTAAATTCGATAGCACCAGTGGGATATCAATACTGATGTACATAATGGTGACAAAGGAACTCTAAAAGACATGATATATTTATTTGGGAAGAAAATCAACAGTATAAATGCTGTTAAACTAGATAATGCTTACTTAAATCACTGTCTTTCTTCAAATATTGTTCCTATGGGGCTAAGGTTTTTTAAAATGCCTCAAGGAATTGATGTAAATATTGAAGTAGAAACAGAGTTTAATACTATGTTTGACCATTTTGGATTTCAGTTTATGAAACTTCTGATCAAACATAATGATGTGAAATTGTGCAAACTTTACTTGAGGTAGAGAATTTGAACAATCTTATTACTAAGGATTTAGCCTTCCCCCAATGGGAGAATTTGTTTCATAAACAATTTCTGACTGCTGATAGTAGAGCAAAAAGTGCTTTTGAAAGGAAGCACAAGAAATTAAATAGGGACAGAGAACAGTATAGGAGAAACACATGTTATAGATGGGATTATAGTAGACATGACACAAAGCATAATGCAACTGTTGACTATAGGCAAGATGTCAGTAGGGATGAAAATGACGATAGGTTTTTTTATGGGCCCGGAGAAAGGAACCAGGGGAAATGGAAGAAAGCAGGAAAGTGGAAAAGAAATGGTAAACATGATGGATGAAAGGAATAATGTATTTATCCCTTTGGAAGAAACTGGTATTGTGACTAACAATGCAGTTAATGAATACAAAAGTTTTAAAATATATAACTTTAGTAGTTTGAAATTAAGGTCAACACATTTCTTATCCAAGGGATTTAATTTCATTCCAACCCCCAAATTTAATCTAGTTGACAACATTTTAGAATTTAAGAAATATACTAGAAAATTAAATCTGGCACTCATGTTCAGTAATAAAGAAGAGAATGATCAAGGACATAGTACGGGTACATTGGGGTTGAAAAAGCCTAGTTCTTTCATTCCACTCTGTCATCCTAGTGTACAGTTATATGACCAAGTAGTAACTAATGAGATCTATAGACTTTACAAACATAAAAGAAAGTGTCACAGTAAGCAGAACTTAACGTTTGAAGAAAGGAATACTTTACTGGAATTACAGAAGGACAGAAATTTACGTATAATGAAACCTGACAAAGGAGGGGGCATAGTTATATTTGACACCATTAGTTACAATGCCAACATTCTGGACATTTTACATCATTCAGGTAATTATTCTACTTCCTCAATCAATGAGGTAAATATAGCGTACCATAGGATAGACATGTACCTTGAAGAGTATCTTTTGGAACATCGCATCTCTGAAGAAATGTATAGGTATATGACAGTTGAATACCCAGTTTTAGCTACCATCATAGGGATTCCTAAGGTACACAAAAATCAGGAGAATCCACCTTTTCGTCCTATTATTTCAGGAAGTAGGTCCAAAACGTTTCCCATAGGTGTGGTAATTGACACGTTATTAAAGCCTATTTATAAGGAAGTGAAACATCTGGTAAAGGATTCTTGGGAATTTTTATCACATTTTCCTGTTAATAAGTATCATCATGACATTTTATTCAGTACTATAGACGTAGTTGATTTATTCAGTTCTATCCCTATGGATGAAGGCATTGAAGCTTTTACCAATAGTTTGAGAAAACACACTAAAATGTCTTGGGACAGAATCCAACTATTGGCAGAGCTCATGAGTATTATTTTAGATAACAACTTCATTTTTCATGAAGGGGAAATATTCAAGCAGACCAGGGGGGTGGCTATGGGAGCGGCTTGTGCCCCACATAATACTAACCTGGTCATGCTTGAATGGGAAGAACTACATGTATTGAATGGGATTTATGTGAATTCCTTGTACACTACTCTAGATTCCTAGACATATACATCTTATGGAAAGGGAACCTAGAGTCCTTTGAAGCATTTATTAATTATATTAATAGTAGTACTAATTACTTAAAATTTACATCATTGGTCAATAAACAAGGAGTGCCATATTTGGATACTCTGATTACAACTGAGGGGGACACATTGAAATCTACCGTGTATAGAAAGGACACATTTACTAATTCTTATGTGGACTTTAATAGTTTCCATCCCAGAAAGACGAAGAGAAACATCTATGTGTCAGGGCAGTTAGAATGTGTTCCAACTATAATGATATGGTCAAGGAAATTGATTACATTACATCATTGTTTTTGGATAGAGGTTACGATAACGATTTGATGGTGGAAATATCAGCATATGTGATAAGTCAATGGGGTGTAAAATATAAACCTCTATTAGGGACAAATAGTGCATCAAGTATAACAGTTGATATAAATATTTTGGACAAGCAGGACATAAATCAAGATGTCTCAGTAGTTACAGATACTACATATCATAGAGCTTGTATTTTAGAATTTGGCCCTTATAGTCAATATATTAAAACATTTTAATTAAAAATTGGCACCTTTTAATGAATGACCCTGATGTTGTGGGGATATTAGGGACAGAACCCAATGAACAAAATGGGATTGAATGTTAAGAGAATACTTGAAAAGGTGGTAATTTGAAACCCATTGACAGTACATACACACGAGATGTGGACGACAGTGCAATAGTATATGTACTAAGAACACAATAAAATTGGGAAATGAGAATAGCACTAGAATTTACCCGGTTAAGGGCAATTGTAAGTCTAGGATGTTAGTATACATCGCTTTATGCACAGTCTGCCCATCTTTTTATGTGGGCAAGACTGAAAGACATTTTAGACAACGGATATATTCCCATTTATATTGTATAAAAAAACAAGATACCAAGAACGCACTAGCTAGGCACGTCATAACTGAAGGGAATGAACATGTATATGAATTTGCCATTTTAGAGATAGTTAAAAATAACCCTAGAGGTGGTAATATAAAAAATATCCTAGCCTTTAGAGAGTTATATTGGCAAATTCTAACGGATGCCAATAAAAAACCTGGTATTAATGATTATTTTACCATCAAGCCCCTCTTGATGTTGAATATTAATTGAGTAACAGTATTTCACAATTGTGCATATTTCTATTTGCTACAGTACCTGCACAGTTTTATAGTATTAATTGAATCGCATTCAATATTATATGTAATTATTTTATATATTTATCTTTAGACTATACAGTTACTAAACTGAATGTATTTGTTGTTTAAGAATTTATTAATTGGTATTTTTTATATGTATGATATTATTTTTACAATGTCTTTATGGTTTATGACTTTAAATAAGGTATTTTAGTATTTTGGCGCGCTTTGTCATTTAAAACAAGGTGGAATCAGCTGTTTTAACCATTCTGAAGAAGCTAGCTCAGTCTAGTGAAAGCGCTTAACGTTTGAAACTGCTGTATTTTTATATTAAATATATTTGTGGATTCAGCTTTTCCGGTGGATTTATTTTGCTAACTTTTTGTTCTGTGGTTCGAACAACTGGTGTGGAATATTTAGAAAGCTCAAAAACAGAAACACAGAAAAGCTCACTGAGGTACCATTCAGTTCTCAGTTAGCAATGGCCTTATCAGTAAATGTATCAAAATCAATATTTCAAAGTGGTGCTGATGTCATGTTCCAAAATTATTGGAAGATAACAAGTACGTGCTACACTTGACACTGTTTATCAATACCTATTGGGTGTTTACACGGGACACCTGCTTTTTTTTTTTGTAGCAGAATGGCATTTTATTTGGATATGCATGAATGGGATTCAAAAAACTTAAATTTTAATTAACCTCATTAAATTATGCATGGTACAAATGGTACTTAGAGCTGTCTGAACACAAGATGCACTTTGATTCTGTGAGTCTTAGTGAGAGGTACATTGGCAACTGCTGGAATTTCTGTAGTGGTAATTAATCCATCTGTTAAAGTTAATAATTTCAAAAGGTTCATGTTTAAAGTCATTTTAATCCAAATGTTAAGTTTTATAGAAGTTGTCATAAGTTCATGGAGTGATGTTTTCTTGAAATTTATACACACAGGTGTTGCTCTTCTAAATTATTTACTTCAGTTCCATATGAAGTTATATAAACAGACTTCCAATACAAAAATCAGTACATAGAGGAGGATTTACAGATCATCTGCATTTCTTACTGGTAATTTCTTGCACTCTGTGGTCTAATGACAGAAACCTACGGATTACAGCAGTGTCGCTATCTAGCATAGGGGGCCTTAGGCTTAAGCCAACTAGGCGACTACCTTGGGCGCCGCTCTAGCAGGGGCACTTTTCCAGTATTTATTTGGTGTAGGTAGACTAGAATGGGGGCACCAGGTGGTGTGGTGGGGGGGGTGCCGTGGAGCCCTTCTGCCTAGGGCACCAGTTGACCTAAGGCCGCTCCTGTATGGGATGTTGACGTTATGGATATTTATTAAATCATGATGCCTAAAACAGTGTTATACCATATTCTTATAATGTTATGTGTATTTCTTTAATGATGTTTCATAACAAAGGTCTTATCAGTACTGTTTGAATTTACTATCAATCTGTACTACCTACGAATCCAAATGTTTGCTCCTCCTTTCCTTAAGTTGTTTAATCTTTAAATAATTTAGTATTTTAGTGTGATATGCAAGCAGATTATGATGGCATGATGCTGTTGTTTTTAGAACTGTATTCAACATATATGTAATGTCAGGGGTTCTAATCCCAGTCACAAAGTGTACAGATATTACAAGTTGTGTTGTTTTCACAGACGTTATATGATGTCACTGTTGATACTTTTCAAATGCCATGTCAGTATTTCTCACAGATAGTGTTATGCAGATGTTTGCATTGCACAAGAATGCATTCTGTTTATTTTGACATATGCTGTTCGCTGACTCATATGCATAAATGTGCACATCAATGAGTCTTATGTTCATAGCAATGTTCTCCTGATGACACACCAACCTAGGATCCCCCAGGAAATGACATAGGTTCATACTAGGCTATCTGCCCTAGGGCATTTATAAGCCTAGTCAGAATGTGTTTGGCTTTCACCACCCATTTTAAATTAATTTTGCTATGCCCTTTTTTGAGGTCAGTATACTGTGCCTCTGTCTAACAGTGACACAGAAGTGATACCCGGGGTAAACCTATGATCTCCCATCCACTCATCAAGATTCCTCTTGAAGAGAGTCAATGAGGGACTCTGCCTAACCTGGACTAGGATTTTATTCCAGAGTGAAGGGAGCCTCTGGGTTATGAATCTGTCCCTCCAGTATGTCCTATTTATTTCAGTGCTGAGGTTCAAGTCTCTCGAGCTCGTAGCTCGATGGGATTTGGATTTTCTGAGGTGCAGCATGTCCATTAATTCGGGGCTGGACATGGCTTTATACGTCAGGCATAGATTGCCCCTGAACAGGCGGTATGCCACTGAGTAGAGCTGGAGTTTCTTTAACCGGGCAGCATATGGCATTTGTTTGAGCCCTTTGATCCTCTTGGTGAGGTACTTTTGGGGTCTTTCCAGTTGCTGCAGGTGTCTGGTAAGGTACATCCCAAAAGGGGCATTGTACTCAATTATGGGCCTGATGAGAGATGAGTAAAGAGGCACGATGACCTCCCCTGATCTAGATGTGAATCCCTTCATGATTAGGTGGGCTATATAAAATGTTTTTCTTACCACTTTGGCCACGTGGTTGTCAAATGAGAGATTGCTGTCAACTTGGGTCCCCAGGTCCCTAATTACTTCTTCTGTACTTAATGGATTACCACCTATGTGGTAATTTGTGGGCACTTTGTTTTTGCCAAAGGGATGACTATACACTTTTGGCGTTTAGCTTGAGGCCATGGCTCTGGCACCAGTTGTCTGTTTCTATGAGGCCCTTTTGGAGGATGCTTGTGTCGGCTGGAGAGTCGATTATGGCGCCCAGTTTGCAGTCATCTGTGAACTTGGTCAGCCACAGTCCTTCCGTGTTGGCCTGTACCTCCGAGAAATATATACCGAACAAGAGAGGTCCCAGGACTGAGCCTTGTGGGACGCCACTTGTAACTGGTTTGGAGTCTGACATGGCTCCAGCAATTCTAACCATGTGAGTTCTGTCCTTGAGCCAGTTTGCAACCCATCTAGTGACATAGGGGTTTATATTTAAGCTGGTGAGCTTATCTGTAATGCCCAAGTGGGGTATTGTATCGAAGGCTTTTGCGAGGTCCAGGTAGGCTGTGTGGACCACCTTCCCCTCATCAATGGCCTTGGTGAATGTTTCAAAGAAATCAACCAAGTTTAAGAGGCAGGATCTGCCCTTAACAAAGCCGAACTGGGTAGGATCCAGTGTCTGTAGGTCCCCAATATCTTTATTTATGAGGTCCATGATGATCCTTTCCATAACTTTGCAGACCAAGCTAGTCAGGCTTATGGGGTGATAGTTTCCAGGATCTGTTGAGGCACCACCTTTGTGGAGAGGGACCACTGTTGCTGTACGCCACTCTTTGGGTACATATCATGTAATAAGGCTGAGATTGAACAGTAGTTTAATGTTTGGGTTCAGCTCTTCTTGGAGTTCATGTAGGACGTAGCCTGGGACACCGTCTGGTCCCATTGATGCTGTGTTTTTTGCTTTGGAGAGGGCGGCTCTTACCTGAGCATCTCAGATGTCAGGGGGGTAGCACTCTGCTGGGATAGATATTGGCCTTTTGGTGGGGAGGGGGAGGAGAAGTTTGCACTGAACCTGTCAGCTAGGATGTTGGCAATGTCTGTGGGTTCAGTGTATTTTTTGTCATTTTGGACTAATTCTGCGCATATCTGGGAATTCCCATCCAGGTTCCTAATATAACTAAAGAAAGCCTTGTGATTATCCTTAGTGTCCTGTGCAATCTTTCTCTCGAAGCTGGCCTTAGACGATTTAATGACTGCCCATAGTTTTTTGCTAATACTGATCAGAGATGCCTTCCCTTTTTGGGATTTTCCTCTATCATTTAGTAGCTTCCTCCTTCTATTGTATAGTTTGTTTATGGCTGGGGTCCACCAGACAGGATGTCTGCCTTTGGAGGATTGGGTCTTGGTTTTATTTGGGATTGCATGATCCATGCATTCCTGAAGGTGTTCATAGAATGCATTTATAAAGGATTCTGCGGTCTGGGCCGTATTTTCCACAGGCCCGGGGGCTTTGAAGGATTCCACCTTGGTTTTGAGGAGTGTGAAATTTGCTTTAGAGAAGTTTTTCACTGTGGTTTTCTGGGCAGGAAGTGGGGTCGGGATGTGAATATCCAGTGAGATTAGTTTATGGTCTGATCTTACCAGTGAGGGATATACTTCTGGTCTGGAGCATAGAGTCCCCATGCTGGTGATGATCAGGTCCAGTATGTTTTCACCTCTTGTGGGAGTGGTAACAAGTTGTTCTATAGCATTTGAGTTTATAAATTCTAGGAACCTTTGGGCTAGGGTGTTGGAGCTAGAGTAATGCTCCCAGTCTATGTTTGGGTAGTTGAAGTCACCCAATATAATGGTGCTTGGAGAGACCTTCATATTTTCCAGTGTTCTCAGGAAGGCCGAGTGGGGTTCCTGGGTTTGGGAGGGTGGTCTGTAGCAGGCTATAAACTGGAAGGCAGTTTTACCCACTGTTAGGTGCACATGGATAGTCTCTGATGCTTCGTGCTGTGCCACCAACCTGGAGGTGTGACATCATCATTGGTGTGACATCATCATTGATATTTTCCACCAACACAGAGGGAGACTCCTAGGCTATTCAGGGGATACTGTGTGAAGAAATTAAATGTGGATGGACCTCACCAATATGATAAATGCTGTTGGAGGCCACAACCAATCTTGTAAGCCCTAAAGACATTGCTGCTCAGACATGATTCTTTGTGAAGCCAATAGAGTCACACGTTATAAGAGGTCACAATATGCCACTGGTGGTGAACCACCACTGACTCCCAGTGACATCACAGTTTCTTTGGCTTCACTGCATAGAGCAAGAGGACAGTGATGAATCCCTGGTGGAGGGATTGAAGCAGGTGCTCCAAGATGGACATGTATGTATCTATGTCCAGTACAGGGATGAGTATTTTGACACTCACTGCATATTGCTTAAGTATGCAAACTCATGTATTCCTGAGTTTGATTTACAGCAGCAGCAGAGTTGAGCCATGAACAAACTTCCACACAAAGTAAGGACGATGAATGTAAGTATAATTACATGTATTGGTAAATCTGAGTTACAGGCAGAGCAGTGCAAACTGTAGTTGCAATGATTATTGGATTAATATTCACAGATTTATCTACTTCAGGCCTACAGCAGGTGAGTGTCTCTATACTGTTGCTGTGTACACTACCATGTTGTGATGGCATGATGCTAGGCTAATGACTACAAGGGCCTTTTTAAGCCTAGCCATGCATTCCAAATCCCTGACAAGTGCTGGTACACTTGATAAGCATAAGCAGGGGCTTGAGAAATAAGCTGGGGCATGGGAGATGAACCCATTACAGGCTACCTGTGTCCATTAGAGACATAGTTGTCAAACAATGGATGAATTTCCTGTTCCCCATCCAATTGTCCAAGTTACACTTGAATTGGTTTAGGGAGGGACTCTGCATTTCATGGATGGAGAGCCTGTTCCAGAGAATGGGTAGTCTCTGGGATACATACCTGTCTCTCCAGCAGGTGTCATTTGTGTCACGGGCAAGGTTTAAGTCTTTAGGATGGGTAATTATGATGCTGTTTGTTTTGCGGATATGAAGGAGGGCCATCACAATAGGGTCTGACAGTGCTTGTATGCCAAGCATAGATCTCCCCACAACAGTCTTTAGGAGACAGAATACAGGGAAAGAACTTTCAGGCAGTCTGCATAGGACATGCTATTTACTCCATGTATTATTTTATTGAGGAAACTCTGTGGACATTCCAGTTGTTGGATATGTCTGGTTAGGTACATACCAAAGGGGACATTGTACTTAATGATAGGTCTGATGAATGCTGAATACAGTGGAACAATTACTTCCTGGGACCCTAGATGCCATACCTTTGTTTATAAGTTGCACAATATAGAATGATTTCCTCACTACTATAGACACTTGATGGTCAAATGCTAGATTACTTTCTATGTGTGTCCCCAAGTCCCTGAGTACTGGATTAACTCTTAGGAGTGTGTTGTCAATATGCTAGTTACCAGGGTTGGATGCCTTCTTGAAGGACACTATTATGCATTTCTTGGCATTTAGTTTTAGACCATAGCTCTGAGACCAGTTGTTTGTCTGTGTCAGCCCTTGTTGGAGAATATCTGTGTTGGTGGGGGATTCGATGACAGCTCCTAATGTGCAATAATCTGCAAATTTAGTCAGCCTGAGACCATTGTCATAGGCCTTGTAAATGCCAAAAAGGATCAGTCCCAGGACAGATCCTTGAGGAACTTCTCTTGTGATTGGCCTCTTTGTAGAGATGGACTTCCCAATTCTAACTTCCTGAGTCCTGTCTGTGAGCCAGCTGGCTATCCACCGGGTGACATATGTATCTCTACCTAACCTCTTGAGTCTGTCAACAATGCTGAGTGGGGTACACTGTCAAATGTCTTGACCAGGTCAAGGTGGGCAGTGTGAACTACTTTGCCCTCATTCATTGCTTTGGTGAACTTCTGAAAGACATTCACCAGGTTGAGTAGGGATGACCTGCCTTTGATGAAACCATACTGGGTTGGGTCCAGTGTCTGGAGGTTTCCTATGCAATTATTGATGACTTCCATGATAATTATTTCCATGGCTTTGCATATGAGACTAGTGAGTCTTATGGGTTTGTAGTTTCCAGGGTCTGTAGATGGCCCAGTTTTGTACAGAGAGATGACTGTTGTTCTCCATTCATTTGACACGAAGCCTGTTTGGAGGCTACAGTTAAATAGCAATTACAGATGGCCTATTAGGTCATGTTTCATGCTATTTAGAATGCATCCTGGGATATTGTCTGGACCCAGTGATGCAGTGTTCTTGATCTTAGAGAGAGCACAGAGGACCTGCTCCCTAGTCATAGGAGGGGGAGTTATATTTGATGGCATTTCCTGAAGAAAATTTTTTTTTGGGGGGAGAGGGGCAAAGGTTGAACTGAATTTGTCAGCCAGTAGGTTTGCTATATATTTTGGCTCAGTATAGGTGGCTGAATTAACAATGAGCTCTGCACTCAATTGTGTATTCCCTTTGAGGTTGTGGAAATAGGTGAAGAATGCCTTGTGGTTGTCCTTGGGCTTGGAGACCAATTTGATCTCAAATTTGGTTAAGGTATTTGTCCTCTGAGTTGTTTGTTTAGTTTGACGAGTGCTTTTGTTCTACTAGGTGCTGCACCTCCCAATTTTTTTGCCATAACCTTCTGTTATACAGCCTATTGATGTTGTGATTCCACCAGGGTGGCTTCTTTTTTGAGTTACTTCTGAACTTCTTCCTGGTGGGTACATCTGCCTGTATGCAGTTATTAACATGCTTGTATAGGGTTTATGTGAACATTTTTGCAAAGGCAACAGCATTCTCATGGTTTATGGGTACTTGAAATTGTGCCAGGTTATCACTTAGTAGTAGGAAGCTAGCCTTAAACTAGTTCCTGAATATTCCAGGGTTAGCTGGGGTTCTAGGCTTTATTGTTACTTCAAAGGAGACCATTTTGTGGTCTGACCTCAACAGAGAAGATATTACCCTAGATGGTGTGGAGTACTCTCCCATATTAGTGAGGGCCAGATCCAGTATGGCTGCATTCCTGGTTGGTGTGTTGACAGTTTGGTCCAGGGAGTTTTGTTTGGTGTTGTATATAATTCCCAGCTAATAGTGGGTTAATTAAAGTCACCCATGAATATGGTATTCAGTTGGATGGTGTTTTCAATAAATTTAAATACATGGTATTGGTTTCCTGTGTCATAGAGGGGGACCTATATTGCAAGAAGTCATATGGGATTTTGCCTATGGTGATTTGAATGTGGAGAAGCTCAAGCCAGACTTGAGGTATATTTATTTTTTATGTAAACTGAGACACCTCCACCTTTAGTCATTGTCTGTGTAGTAGCTAGTATAAATGTGTGGAAGGCATTATAACCTTGTACTGTTAGTATGCCCACCATGGCTTTAAAACATCTAATTAACTGCACAGATGTCAGCATTCCATAGGGTAAAGAGAGCTTATAGGGAGTGTAGTTTTTTTTTTTTGTTTAAACTCCTAACATTGAGCAATAACACCCTTAGATTATATAATGGATGGCACTGCTGTTTACTATTACATTGTTGTTTCCATAACCTTGAACACTACACATACATCCAGTGGAGAAGCAAGTCACATGTTATCAAGTGAAGAAAGACCTGGTATGTTACAGTGACATTTTCAGAGCTTTCAATAATGTTTAGCACATGTAATGACTGAAATGTTTGTCAATATTTGTCAATACAGGATCTTCTGGTGTACATTTGCAACGTACATGAGTATTTGTAGTACATATTACTGTGTTGTATATTTGGTGTTGTTGGTATTAGTTTTGAGATCTACATGACTATTCTGCCTTTCTGTTTACTTTCCCACTGCAGGATCCACAGTACATATCACAACCTCTACATAGTAGGAGTCCTCAAGTGCACATACAAGTGGTATGTGTATGACACACATTCAGTCTTTTTTAATTGTGTTCACCTGGTACATGCTGTGAATGTGATCCATAATGGGCCAGATTCAGGAAGCCTCCGTGTAAGAGTTATAACTCTTACACGAAGGCTGCAGTTAAACAGTGTGATGTCAGCATGTCATGCATATGCATGAGGTGCATGAGGCATGCTGAATCACACTGTAACTCTTACACGGTCCGTGTAAGAGAGTAGGGGGCGTGTCCATAGGCTAAGCCCTGCATGCGGACATGCCCCTGTAAGTGTAGAATGGCTGAATGTAAACAGCCACGAGAGAGGCCATGGAAATGTAAAGAAACACACTACACAACACATTCCCCCACAGACCATCAGTGTACAAAGTGAACAGAGGCTATAAAATGAGAATAAAAACTGTTGTATTTTTTTAAACCCGTAAATGTTTGCTACTGTGTGCTGTGCTTGAGGTGTGCTATTAGCGCAACTGCAGTTAGCAATCAGTGGAAAAGGATATGAGAACTAAATATGCAAAGTAAGCCAAGAAGAAATAGCTCAGCGGTAGAGTTGCCGGCTTAAGAGTAGGCAGGCAGGGTTCAAGCCCCCACAACAACCTTTTTTTTTTTTTTTGTAAATAAGCACTAAAAAGCCCCCTGACAGTATTGTACAAATGTAAAAGTATTCCCTTTTGTAAAATGGAATGAAATGGAGCATATATTTTGAAGTAACACAATAATAAAAATAGTCAGAAATGTACTGATAGCTAAGCTGCTGTGAGACAGACTGCCCGTAGCTGAGTAGTGTTTAAAAAGCTGCAAACTGCGTGCCCGTTGCTAAGCACCGGTTTAACAGGCTGAAACTGTTTAGACTAGCTGTGCTTAGCTGAACATGTGTGTCACTAGCCAATTAAGGTTTATCCCAGTGCACACCGTTTGCGTGCCGCTCCCACAAGCTAACTGGCAGTGCGCATGCGTTAGCTCCGCGCAAACAAGCGCAGACCTGCTTTTAAGTGCTTAAAAGTGCTTTTGGCATGTTTGATTGACAGGTCCTCAACTCATTTCTGTCAGGAAAATCAAAAATCAGTTGCCAGATTCGAACCCAGGATATCATGCACTAAAATCAAGGTACTAAACCACTAAGCCATGACAGCAATACCTAGAAATGCAGAAATAGCATATATATGGGATAAAATCCAGAATGGAGCATGATAAAGCATTTTCAGTGAAGTAGATACAATTCCAAAATGGCCAATCAGAGAAATGAGAGGGAAAAGCAGCATATATAAGCCCCATAGGCGGGAATACACAGCAGAAACGATTGTAGAACAGACCTGCAGTCAGAATGAGTGGAGTAGGTGAGGGATGTTGCTTTCGAGCACAGTGTTGGGGCATTGAGGAGTCCAGATACATGGTCTGGCTCCTTGTCCATCATCACGAGGCCCAACTCATGCAGGGCCAGGTCTCATGGGGAGCGTATAGGGCAGAGGCATGGGACCAGTTGGCTCGTGATCTGACCAGTGCTACTGGCATTCCACGCACTGGTGAGCAGGTCCGTCACCACCATGCGGACCTGAAGCGACGCAAGCAAGACCAGTTGACTGAATGGATCCAGGAGGCCCGGGATATGCCCAACACCCCACTACTGAGTAAGTTACATTTTACTTATGTATGTAAGGATTTCAACTGGCTGATACCATGGAGATGTGTAGTCCAATATTACTTCTTTCGTATTACAGCTGCAGGTGTCCGCTCTGCGAACCGCGAGATGTATGCCCGTAGGCTGGTGCGCCACCATGCAGGTTAGTAACCCCACCCATTACTTGTAAATAAATATTATACTGTAGCATGTATCAGAACACTGCAGTGTATTGATTAAAAGTAATATAATGTGCAAGCAAGAATTGAAAGTCTGCAGGTATGGCTGCAACAAGTTCATCAGTATGCAAGTGTAACTGGAAATATAATTGATAGAATTAAACAGTGCTGTAATACAGATGTCCCACCATTAATTAAATATAGTGTAACCTGCAGTAGTCTCAAGAGTACAGCTTCAGAATCTGAGGTAGTCATATGTGAGATATATCCCTGTTGAAATGCTGAATCATGACAGAAGTGAGGCTGTTGGAAAGTGTTTGAATCACCACCAGTCTAACATGTGAACAAAGCCTAGAAGTACCAACCTGAACTGTGAAGTTGCAGGATGTGTGAGAGTGACAGAAAGGGTCATGTATGAATAAATAAAGTAGTAATAACCCTGAATATATTAGCCCCAGTGTGTTTCTACAGAACTAAATGCATGTGGGAAGTACAACTTAATATCCCAAACTGATTTCAGTGTATCAGAATCTGGAATGTCTAGGCCAAATTCTGTATATGGTGATCACAGTAAACAATTTGCAGATAGAATGAATGATTATCTGACAGACTAAACAGCCATAGTTGTCCCCTGTCCTGTCATCAAAGTGTAGCAGGATGATGTATCTGATCAGATTCAAAATAAGTAGGATAGTGATGTATTTGTAACAGGTGTAGCATGACAGTCAAATAAAAATTATTTTGAAACATCAGCCTCAACTTAATTGTGTACCTATTACAAATGTAAATCAATGTGTAACATATGAATGTGTCATCACTTTCTATCTCCACCCAACCCTATAATTCCATATAACAACACCCACTAAATAATGGTATGTGAACATTTCATTAATCATGGACATTTGTCCGTTTCAAAAATATATGCATGTCTGTTCGTGCATGTGCCCTGTTCATACCTGCAAATTTGATGGCCTGTTGCCATTAATCAACCCTGCATGTTGTTTGACTGTGTATTTCTGTTCAAATAATGCATGTGATATTGATATGCCCCTTGTTCAATGGTGTTAATATCTGGGTGTTTGTTTGATGGGAATACCAATGCATGCTGTTACAACTAATCTGAATGGAATAAAATGCCACTAACCCAAACTAACATAACTACTCACAAACCTAGAACGCTTGGGAAGGCAGGTCCCAGCGGACCCACCTCTCCCACCTCAGCTGGCGACTGCACCTGGCACTAGTGCCCAGGCCGGACCCCCCTCCGGTGGCCCTGTGCCACCTTCAGGTGGAAGCACTGCAGGGGATGGGGCCCATCCCCCCTCTGCAAGTGTGGCCGGAGGGGTTCGTCCACTCACCCTCCAAGGTGTCCGGTCTGTGGTGTGAAGGGAGATCCAAGACTCCGTTCTTGGGCCCCTACGCCAGCTCGAGGCTCGTGTGGCACAGCTAATGGCCCCGGCCATTGCCCCGCCTACACAGCCCCAGCACAGCCCCGTCCTGGGCTGTGAAGGAACAGTGGCAACTGCCTATGGGTGGGGATATCAGTTCCACTGTTGCCATCTGTGGGCTCATGCATCTTGGATATCCCAACCTCCGTCCCCGTCAATTGTGTAACCCCCACGTGTGTCATACACCGCCCCTGTATGCGTCTTGTCTGTCTTGTCTGTTAGCCTACCCAACCTACCTCCCCAGCTATACTGACTTCCTTCACCTGACATACCACTCTCACCTGAAAAAAAAAAAAAAGGGCACTCTGTACCCACAAAAAAATTACGCCCCATACATAGCTGTCCATGTCGCACACATGTCTGCTTGACATTGAAACAGTTAATTACAATTGGCTCTACAACAAATATTAATGTTGTCCTGACACCTCTCTCAGGGGTGAAAGGTTTCCAATGTCTCACCAAAATACATGGAAATGCACAGCTGTTGCTGCCAAAGACATGGGCATCTATGGGCCTTACCTACATCCCTCCTGCAAATCCCACGCTTGTTTCCCTACTGTCTTACCCTCTTTGTGACCCCTTTTTCACCACTGTCCTGTTACCCCTTTTTCTTTTCTTTCAAAGAAAATAGCGTGGGTGTGCGCGTGTGTTAGCGGAGCTCACCGCCAGTCTTTATCGTGAGCTCCGCACAAACGAGCGCAGACCTGGTTTTAAGTGCTTAAAAGTGCCTTTATGGCACTTTGATTGACAGGCCCTGTACTCAGTTTGAAAGTTTGCAAAGAAAAATAAATTCCCACTGTCAGTCTCAAACCCAGGACCTTGGTAACATTAGTCTGTATGACCTACCACTAAACCATGCCTGCCTTAAAAGAACACAGTGCTAAAATAAATATAACATGTAATAGTAGGAATCAGTATAAAGGCAATATACGAGATGTACTATCCAAAGCATGTCAGGTAGAGTTTTAATGGCCAAATTACTGGATTCCCATACTAGTTCAGTGTTAACAGATACAGCCCTGCTACTTGTTAGCTTGTACATAATACTGTAAGGTAATGTACATATATGAAGGTACGTATATCTACACATACATATATATAAATATATATAAATACATATGAAATATAGTTGTAGGTGTCAGTATCCATACACACTCACTACAGGAAACAGTGAACATAAATGCAGCAACCTGAATCTGCAACACAGCCTGACCCTGTGTGACCTACTTACCCTTCTAACTGCTTAAAGGTGGCCTCAGCACTTTGATTGACAGGTCCTGTACTCATTTTGAAAGTTTGGAAAGAAAAATAAATTCCCACTGCCAGTCTCTTCATAACATTAGTCTGTATGACCTACCACTAAGCCATGACTACCTTACAAGAACACACTGCTAGAATAAATATAACATGTAATAGTAGGAATCAATATAAAGGCAATATAGGAGGTATACTACCCAAAGCATGTCAGGTAGAGTTTTAATGGCCAAATTACTGGATTCCCATACTAGTTCAGTGTTAACAGAAACAGCCCTGCTACTTGTTAGCTTGTACCCAATAATGTCAGCTAATGTACATATATGAAAGTATGTATATGTACACAGATATATATATATATTTATATAGCAATACATATGACATATAGTTGTAGGTGTCAGTATGCATACACACTCACTACAGGGAACAGGCAAGAGAAATGCAGCAACCTGAATCTACAACACAGCATGAAGCATGGGAGATGTACTAACCTTCACACTCACAGAACACTGTCAACAGCATACCAGCATGGTCCACGCCCTACAATCTGAAAGGGCAACGCCTATCTCACATACCCTTTTATAGCAGTGTCCTGAAATCACAGTGAGACATGCAATCAGTACACACCTGGCTGCATGCAATTAGCAAATGCTGCCTTACAATTGGTGCAGAGGCCATCACATGGACCTATGCAGATACCTACAAAAGCATCGAGTACCCACACTACACTCATGCAATACATTCATTGCACAAAACCTACAGAGAAAGAGAGAGAGACAGAGAGAGAAATAAAACAAATATAAGGACAGCCAGCAGCAAAAGCAGCAGCAGAAGCAAACAGCAAGCAGCAAGCATCAAGCAGAAAGCAGCAAGGAGCAAGCAGCAAGCAGCACCACTGGCACAGCAACAGCTGCCACAAACACAGGTAATGCAAAGTAGCAGGTTAATCCTGTGTATACTGTGACACCTCCAAATGTATCATAGTTCACTATCTATAGGTATATCCATGAGATAGGTTGTGTGTACATAGTCCTGAAATATAAACATATGTAATATTGCTGTACATGTTGCCCATACTTAACACTTCCATAGCTTAGAACACAAGGCCAGTTGTGCATATGATGCAGTAGTTCCCAGGGTCAGTAGAGGTTCCTCCTCATTGGTGTGGGACCACTGTGTATGTATGGCACTGTTCAGGTACATATCCTGTAGTATGGCCAGGGATTAATATCAGTCTGTCATGTGGTGCTATGTCCTCCAGGGGTGAATGTAGCACACATCCAGGGATACCATTTCGTAACAGTGATGATATGTGTTCCGCAATGATGAGGGTGGCTCTCACCTGGACATGTGAGAGGATAGGGAGGTTACAGTCATCTGGGATAACTAATACCACATGTGTAGGAGAATGGGGGGGGGTACCTGCAACTAAACTGTCTGCAACAATGTTGCCAATATCTGTGCATTTGGTGAATGTGAAGCATCTTAACACAGCTGACCACAGATGCCTTGCCGTCATGTGAATCTGCCCTGTGCTGCAGTAGCCTCCTACTATTGTTATACAATATGCCTGTATCTGTAGCCCACTGGACAGGATTAATAAGTGGTGTGCAGTTGTTCTGGGTTAGATATGTGTGTGCACAGTACATGCAGTATGTGGGATGTCTGTGGTAAGCATATGCAAAGGTGCTGGTGGTGTATGTTGTGGCTTCCACTGGCCCAATGGGCTGCATGGATAGCATCACTGTCATAACTAGTGAATAACTGTGTAATTACATGCATACATAGCAAGGTAGTGTACTGTGCTTGTGGTGTTGTTCGGATATGTATATCCAGGCTGAGTAATGTGTGTCCACATCACAGGGTTGGATGGCAACACACATCCAGTATGTAGGGATGAACACCCAGAATGTGTCAGACGTGTCACCTGTGCAGAAGTATCCGGCCATTACCTGTGCATCCCCCACAACACACACACATGCAACATATGGCAGAAGTACTATAGCAGTACACACATGTTCATAGGTTCATACTAGGCTATTTGCCCTAGGGCATTGGTAAGCCTAGTAGAATGTGTTTGTCTTTCGTCACCCAATTACAAGTTATGCTGCTATGCCCTTGTCCGATGTTAGTATACTGTGCCTCTGTCTAACAGTGACATAGAAGTGATACCTGGGGTACAACTATGATCTCCATCCACTCATCCAGATTCCTATGGGAGACAGTCAATGAGGGACTCTGCCTAACCAGTAGTGTGAGCTCATTACAGAGTGAAGGGAGCCTCTCAGTTAGGAATATGCCCCTCCAGCGTGTCCATGTATGTCAGTGCTGAGGTCCAGCTCTCCTGAGCATGTGGCTGTATGGGACTCTGATTGCCTGAGGTGCAGCATGTTCATTACTGCTGGGTAGGACATGGCTGTATATGGCATGCACAGATTGCCTCTGAACAGGCAGTATGCCACTGAGTCCAGCTGGATTTACTTTACCTGGGCAGCATATGACATCTGTGTGAGCCATTGCATCCCCTTGATGAGGTACTGTTGTCCTGTACCAGTTGCTGTAGGTGTCTGGTTAGGTACATCCCAAAAGGTGCATTGTACGCAATTATACGCCTGATGATGGATGAGTAAAGAGGCACAATGACCTCCCCTGCCATACATGTGAATCCCTCATGATTAGCTGGGCTATATAACATGTCTTTCAATCCATGTTGGCCATGTGGTTGACAAATGACAGACCGCTACCATGTTTCTTCCCCAGGTCCCCAACTACGTCTTCTGTACTCAATGGCCTAACACCTATGTTGTACTGTGCCACCAATGTGGAGGCGTGGGAATCTGCATTGAATACTGATACTCCCCCTCCCTTGTTCAAGTGTTGGGGCCGACAAGAATGGTAACAGCTATAACTTGGTAGTACAGGTGTGCTCCTGTGAAACCTGAAACAGGTACATGTTATTGCACAGATATCGATGTCCAGAATGTTAAGTAGGGTTTTGAGTGCATGCATCCTTAGGTCTAGACTTCCGGTGTTGAGTAGCATCACTCTTACTTCCTCATCCTTTGTGATACAAATGGATGTGGGTTTGCCTTATGAGCCTTGCCTAATACAGGCACTATGGGTGTAGCAAGAGGCTCCGCCAAATTCCAATAGGACAGGGGTGACAGGTGCAAGCTGTCCCTAGCAAAGCATACCACCCCAAGATGGCAGGCATTGGCACACCTGTGAATGACACCAGTATGTCAGTCAATTGTTGGAAGGGATCATTGTGCCTTGATATTGTGGCATCGTTCTAGGTGAGGGTAGGATGCTACTCAAGGTCAGGGTCAAACTGTCTTGGGCTACGTGCTCAGAGAGCTCTGTACTGTCTCATGTCATGTAGTCCAGGGAGGAATGTGTCAGGCCATTCACACCAGCATGGACATTGACTGAGTCATACCTGTACTTGCCTTGGGGTTACCTGAGTGTTTGTGTTATGTGGCAGGTCATAGTGCCCGACAGGCTGCACACCGTGACCCTCACCTCGTTAAGCCTGGTGAACGTGATGTTAGTGTGCCTGATGATAGAGGCACCTAGTACAGGTGTATGAGGTGTGTTGTTTACTGTTAATGGCTGTGAGTGTTCAGCACATTGGCTTTGTGTGATATGTGTTGCACATGTTCGTTTCCGTGGTAGTGGTTGCCTGGATGTCTGCTTAGGAGGTCTCTGCTGCATAGGCAGAGCTGTGGTCCGAGCCTACAAGTATGTTCATGTGTGATCATGTGTTAGGTCCGCCGTTGTGGTAGGTCTATGTGAGACTGGAAGTGTAGTGAGTGGTCTCCTTCGCCACCTGACTGGTTATGGCGGTATTGAGTAGACAGAGCCTAGCCTCCAGTTTGGTATATGGTTGCATCACTCACATGAGTTTGAATTTGTTGTTAGGAGGAGGATGGTTGTCTGTGTACATGCATCTGTTCTAACATTGTCTCTGGAGTACCACACTCACCAGCTGGACTGGGGAGGGAACTGACAACTGACCTCTGGACATGCTAGAATACTATTGTGAATTCTGTAATAATTAATGATTGAAAACAAGGTCCAGTGGGGAGTGAGGGTTTACTGACATTACCTACAACTGCTGACTGATATAAAAGCGTCAGTGAGCAAGTGCCAGGTAACCTAAGTGCAATGTGTCACAATTAAGTAAATGCAACAATGAGAAGCAGTCACTTGCTGTCATGTGTAACATGGAAATACGTACAGTAAGCAATGCAGATATCAGTAGTGAGTCACAGACGTGTTGAGAAGCTGTGTACTATGTGGAAGTAGCATACCAGTGAAATAACAAGCTAACAAATAACAAGCATATAAACAAAGGTAGATCCAGGAGGCCTGGATGTAGTGTTTGCTACAGCAAACAAGGTGTAGCAATGTCAGTAAGATACAGCTCAGATATGCAGGCACTATAAACCTGAAACCAGATGTCCCCAGCTATGAATGGCAGAGTACAGCCTATTGTCACACACGAGTGCAGACCACAAACCTTGTTAATGTTAAATAACTGGCCTGAAGGCCAACTGCCCATACCAGAACTAATACACTTGTACACTGGGCCCTCAATCAGCAGTTTCCAACTTCAATGGATGAAAGATATGTGTCCTGCCACCACAGTGCTTGCCACCAACCTCCCTAATGTAAAACAACTGGTCTGAAGGCCAAGTGCTTAGTACAAATGACATAGAATGATAGTTACACTGTAATCAAGTTTTAACCAAGCAGTAATAAGTAGAAGTTAATACTCCCTGTATAGAATATGTACCATGTATTGTTGAGATACTATGCTGATAACCTGTTTGTGTACCTTTCCAGCTTGACATGGCTCCAAAAAGGAACCCATCATATTCTGCTGCAGAGGATGACGTGATTCACCAGAGCCTGGTGCGTGACTATGCCATCCTGTTCTCACGCACCACCCAGAATCAGCAGGAGAGGTCTGCACTGTGGCAAAACCTCGTTAGCAGGATAAATGATGTTGGCATGCATGATAGGACATATGAGCAGGTGAGACATCACTGCAGTGATTTGATTAGAAATGTCCGCCAGCGTGCTGCAGATATCCGCAGGCAACAGGTTGCCACAGGTGGGGGGGGTGGCCACACATCCCCCTCACCAGACAGGAGGGGCTACTGCTAAGTGTTGTGGATCCAGCCCCAGAACAACAACAGCAACACTCATGCATCATGATGGAGGTTGGATCCACACAGCAGCAAGACACCGGCGTGCAGGTAAGATGCCATATTCATTTATTGTTATTACTTTTACATTTGTTGACCCAGATAGTCTAGCTGGATATATGTCCATTTTCAGTAGAGGCCTGTGGAGAAAAGCTCCACACATAACGTAATAAAGGCAGACAGACAAGTTGTTAATACAGACAGCCAACATAATAGAATTGTACACCAGCCTGTTAATTAAATCAACATACATGTAAGGAACTCAAACAGTTTAGAGTCATACACAATGTACCGTTGGTTTCAAAGCAATCCTACCTAAAGCATAATGGTTATGCAATAAGGCAAAAGCCATATACATAACAGTTAGGGCTCAGAAGGGTAGAGAAGTAGAAGGAGTATGAAAGATACAATGATATGGAAGAGGCAGGAGTCAAGAAGGGAAGTGAGGAAAAGAAGGAAGACAGTCAAGAGGAGGTGGGAGGGATGGGAGAAGTAGGTCAGAGCATAGAAGGACATCAAGGTGAAAGAAACAGGGTAGAAGCTAGTTTCTATGCACAATGAGGGGTTAAAGGTAAAGAGAGGGTAGGGAGAGGGACGTTAGCCTGGACTCCAAGAAGAACAAAGCCAGTGGTTTTGGAAGTACAGTTTGAGTTGTCGTTTGAAGAGAGGTAAGGGTGAGATTAGAGTTAACTCCTGGTATGTACATATGACTGTTCTGTACACTGTTACTTCATGCACGCATAAGGTGTGCATGTGGTATGTATCTGTCATCATGATATATATACAGACATTATGTGCAGCTGATGTGTATAAGGGAACTAGTGTACTACTGTACTGTATCATGTGCAAAACAAATGGCACACATGTGCCCACTGACATTACTCTCTTCACACTTCCAGGTCCCTCCCATCTAGCAACGAGGCAGGCCATACATGCTGATGAGTCTTTTTAACATTATCTGTAAAACAATTTATAAAACTAGGAAGAGTAGTGTAACTCTGTAGTAGACATGCTGGTGACTGTGTTCACAATACCTGTAATACACAGTTGTAGTAAATTGAGTAGTGTAACACGGTACTGATGTGTGTGTTTACTGTGGGGTGTGCATGTGTGCAAGTGTGCCTGTGCCCAAGTGTGCATGTGTGTTAGTGTCCATGAGTGCATGTGTCCATTTCTGAATGTGTGCATTAGTATTGAAGTGCATCTCTGTCAAATATGTATTGAGACTGTAATCTGTGTTCCATGTTTTCCTCCCGTAGGTTCTGGTGCTGCTCTGGTGACCTGCAGCAGGGAACCTGAATCTTGTGCCCCAGGTACTGATGATGATGAAATGTCTGTAATGGTGCAGGAAGGTGTGTCTGGGTCCACCATTGGTCAGCCAATTGACAGTACACAGCTTTCAACCCCGTCAATGCACACAGTCATCCTGCCATTACATCCTTTGTCACCATTGTCCCTAGGTGATGGACAGTCTGCAGTGGGCATAGATCAGGGTAATGTGGTACCTGTGGTACATGCATCCCCACAAGGCAGCCATGAGCAGGGGCCTCCAATGGTACCACGCAGACAGTCGCCCATGGGTTCTCGTGGGGGCATCCGTGGCCGTACTGCCTCTGGCCGACGTGCCTAAGGAGGTATGTGAACCTCCACTATGTTTCGAACTGTCATGCAGGCACAGGCACGTATGGAAAGGTACACCAGACAGGGTCTGAGGGAGCTGAGAGCATGTTGCACAGCCATGACAGACGGCATGCATGACGTTGCGAATGCTATCCGTAACTTCACAGATGTCGTTGACAGACGTTGTGGGGGCATAGAACAGCTGCTCCACAACCAGATGTCCATGGGCCAGGGCGATGGTGTGTGTTTGCGACGTCGACGTGGCCGTATGCCAACAACAGCACCAGCTGGCAGTGGCGCGGGCGACAACAGGCCCACTCGCGCACCTCAAGTGCCAGCACCAGCCCCAGCAATGCTGGGTCTGTGCTGTCATCAAGACGCCCCAGGAGACCACGTGCACGTGGCTCTGGACAGTCCCAACAGGGAACTGTGTCCAGTCAACACACCCCTGCTTCCGATGACAGTACCCAGTCTGGGTTAGTACGGATACGGCCCGTAGCACCCTGCCAGGCACAGGTACCGTGTCCGTGCCCACAGACACTGATCTGGATGACCTGACAGGTGCAGTCTGTGGCTGTCCACAAAACCCTGTACATGGCAGCCATTATGTGGGACTGTGTGCGTGCTTACACATGCAGAAACCTAACACCTAGGGCAAACACATACACACACACACTGCACCAACACGGTCCACCCTGTACTGCTGCCCCTCACAAACACACATACACACACATGTCAATTGGTGTTACCAGTGGCTGGCTTGGGCATACCTAACCCACACCCTGTGCATATTATGACACTGTGCCACCTCCTGCATACTACAACATCGGTGCAGGTAAAGGTAAACACGTTGTTGATGCACAGGGTGACTACATAGATGTGTATAAGTAGTAACATGTTGGTAACTGTTCACTGTTCCAGTATAATTGTGTGTATATCCCAGCAGTCCTGCTGCAGTAACTGTATGAATGTCCTCAATTGTTATCTGCACCCATACTACTTACCAAAGTGTACCAGCTGCACACCATCACATGCTAACATTGACTATGGCAATGCGCATCTTGTGCTATGTAGATTCAGCTATATGTATCTGTTCTGTCACACATGCATTTATACACACCCTGCTACCCACACACATGCACACACTCACCTGCCATTCCCATTATTTATCACCCTACATGAGTAGCTGTTGATACATGACAGGTACACATTTGAGAAGTGCACTATGTTGTTTACTACTGGCGTCCCCTTCTCTACCTGTACTCACAGGGTGCAGGCAACCTCATCAGTTGAAAGATGTAATGTGCATCAGGTACTGTAGTACCCTGATTGCCACATCAAACATGTTTCCCATATGGAAATGCACACACAGACACATCCCACATCCACACACTTGCCACATTCAGGCTTCAGAACACTATCTAGGTATATTCGGTACATGTGCGTGTTACAGTAGCATGTAACACTATACTGAGTACTGGCAGTTGTCTGTTGTCATGTTGTCTGTATAGAATAAAAGAATTGTTTGATTATCCTACTCCGTTTTGTGGACATTACTTGAAGAAGTGTTACCTTACATGTGTTATTGGTACCACCACCTTCTCTTTTGTAGTTTTGTTTGTATAGGGTGCTATCAACATCACTGCTTGTTAAGGGTAATGACCACCCTGCAGTGCATAGCCCCATGTGGCAAAAGCCACATCCCACCCCATCACTGTGCACACACACTAACCCCACCAACAGTAAAACACATACTTTCCGTTTGCAAGATTCAAACCCATACCTAACTGTGTTATGACAGTAGAAACAGACACATTAGCAGAGCGTGCTATTTGCAGTAGTTGGAGGAATCCTTACTAATGCTGTACTTAGAGGGTGCTGACATCATCTGTGTGTAGGAGGAGGGATGTGCACCCAGTAGTGTGTTCTCCCAGTTGGCAAAAGGCAGTTAACCCTCCCAGCATTGTGCACACACATAAACCCCACTCATACTAACACACATACATTCCCTTTGCAGGATTCAAACCCCTACCTAACTACGTTATGACACTGGAGAAAGACGCATTAGCAGAGCGTGCTATGCGAATTACTGGAGGACTTTACTACAGGTAATATAGTTATACAGTCCTGACATCATCAGTGTTTCAAAAGGGGGATCTGCATCCTGTACTGTACTGTCACAGTTGCTAATAGAGACATTTCCCATACACACATCGATGTGTTTGAGGTTTGCATATGTGGGGGATCCAGTACTCCAGTGTGATTAGTATATGGTTTGATTGCAACAATGAGGGATATACTCCCAGTGGTGAGCAGTTTGTACTCATGTTTGTGATGATCAGGTCTAGTATATCTGCCCCTCTTGTGGGAAGGTTGGTTACCTGTTCCATAGTCAAAGAATGTCTGATCTATGGGAATCCTAGAGCTTGGGTATTGTGGCTTGTGTAATGTTCACAGTCTATGTTTGGGTAGCTGACATCACCCAGTATGATGGTGTTTGCAGAGTAATCTAAACTCTCCTGTGTCAGCATGAAGGCTGTGTGGGAGTCCTGAGTTTGAGAGGGTGCTGTAAGAGCTCCTCTGTGTCTCTTTCCATGTGGTCCAGGGAGGTACGTCTCAGGTTGTTTGCACCAGCATGGACAATGTCTGCCTCATAGCTGTACTTGCTGTGGAGTGACCTGTGTGCCTGTGTTATGTGGCACATTCTATCACCCGACAGGTAGCTAACTGTGACCCTCACCTTGCTCTGTCTGGAGGCGGCACGTCTGTCAACAGCTCATGTCAAGCAAGTTCACACCCCTCATAAATGATGTGGAAACCTTCAAAGGCCCAAGGCCTGTTGAAAATATGGACCAGACTGCAGATACCTGTATAAAGGCATTCTATGGACACATTCAGGAATGCATGGATCATGAAGCCACATATGAAAGCATGACCCAATTCTCCAAAGGCAGATGTCCTGGGTGCCGGACACCAGCCATAAACACACTATACAATAGAAGGATGACGCCACTACATGATACAACAACCTCCCAAAATGTGAAGGCACCACTGATGAGTATTGGAAGACAACTACAGGCACCCATATGATTGTCTAAGGCCATCTTTGAGAGAGGATTCCACAAGCCACTGAGGATGATCACAAGGCTGCCTGTAGTTATGTTAGTAACCTGGGTGGTACTACCCAGATATGCTCAGAGGTAATCCAAGATGTCACACAAAATACAAAACACACAGACATTGCCAGCATCCTAGTGGACAGGTTCAATGCTGCCTTCTCCCCCCACCACACCAAAAGGGCAAATATGTCTCGCGGCACAGTGCTGCCCCCCCCCTGACATCACAGATGCTCAGGTAAGAGATGCCCTTCCCAAAGCAATAAACACTGCATCAATGGGACCAGACAGTGTCCCAGGCTGTGTCCTACATGAACCACAAGAAGAGCTACACCCAGACATAACACCACTGTTCAATCCCAGCCTTAATACACGATATGTGGCCAGAGAGTGGCATACAGCAACAGTGGTCCCTCAACATTCAGGTGGTGCCTTCACGGATCCTGGACACTACTACCCCATATGTCTGACTAGCTTTGTCTGCAAAGCTATGGCAAGGATCATCATGAACCTCACATATCTAGATATTGTGGACCTACAGACATGTCACCATACACAGTTTGGCTTTGTCAATGGCAAATCCTGCCTCTCAAACCTGTTTGATTTCTTTGAAACAGTCACCAAGGCCACTGTCAAGGGGAAGGAGGTCTACACAGCCTACCTGGACCTTGCATAAGCCTTGGATACAATACCCCACTTGTGCATTCTAGGGAAGCTCACCAGTGTACATATTAACCCCTATGTCACTATGGGTATTACACAGTGGCTCAAGGGCAGAACACACATGGTAGAATTGCTGGAGCCATGTCAGCCTCCAACCTGGTATAAGTGGTGTCCCACAAGGCACAGCCCTGGGAGCTGTCATGTTCATTATATATTTATCATAGGTACAGGCCAACATGGAAGTACTGTGGCTCAGCAAGTCGCAGGTGACTGCAAACCGGACACCATAATCAACTCACCAGCTAACACACGCATCCTCCAAAAGGGACTCTTGCAAACACACGACTTGTGCCACAGCCATGGCCTCAACGTGAATGACAGAAAGCGTATAGTCATCCCCTTTGTCAAACACAAAGTGACCACAATGTACCACATATGTGTTAATCCATTAAGTGCAGACGAAGGAATTATGGACCTTGGGGTACACAGGTTGATAGCATTCTACCATTTGACAACAACATGGACAAAGTGGTTAGGTAAGCATGTTATATGGGCCACATCATCATGGGATCCACATGTAGATCAGGGGAGGACATTGTGCCCCTTTACTCATCCCTCATCATGCCCATAATTGACTATGATGAACCTGTCGGCATGCACCTTACCAGACATCTGCAGCAACTGGAGATACCACATATGTACCTCGGCAAGGGGATCAAAGGGCTCAAACAGATGCCACATACTGACTGGTTAAAGTAACAGCAGCTCTACTCAGTGACATACTGCCTCTTCATAGGCAATCTGTGCCTGACATAGAAGGCCAGGTCATACCCTCACTTAATGGCCATGCTGCATCTCAGAATATCCAGATCCCACCAGGATACACGCTGGAAATACTTGAACCTCAGGAGTGATATACATAGGACATGCTGGAGGGCACATTCACAACTCAGAGGCTCCTTCATTCCTGAATATTATCCCAATAGAGGTTAGGCAGACTGACTCAGTGACTATCTTCAAGAGTGATATTAATGACTGGATGTGACATTGTAGGGTTACCCTGGGTATCACTTATGTGTCACTGTGAGACAGAGGCACAGTATACTAACCTTGGAAAAGGGCATAGCAAGACAGATTCACAATGCATGTTGAAAGGCACACACATTCTGGCTAGGTGGATACATGCCCTGGGCAGACATCCCTGTACGAACCTATGGACCTATGTATCTTTTTCACCATTGACCCTATGTGCTGTTAATCACCAATGTAATCTCAATACTATGGTAGCATGTGCAAAGGTCAGTTGTCAGTCACCTCTATGATACAGTTGTGGAATATGTGTGTCATGTAGTAATGTCACAGCTGCCACATGTACACAGTCAACCCTATCCACTACCCATGGATGTACATCACATGTATGAGATGGAAACACATGGCCAAACTGTGGACTAAGCACTCTGAACCCAGTACTGGCATAACCTGTCTGGTGGCATGAAATACTACAGTGACAGCAATACCAATCTGATGTGGACCTACACGGACAGCAATACAAGCATGGAAACACAACAGGTCAGTTGTGAAGCCTAAGGATAGCATCCTGCATGACTGGCAGACATCTCTGCAGCTGGCACACAGGCATACATTAGGCCTGCACAGCACGCATAACACATAGCACACAAATCCTGTGTGTCAAACAAGCACAGTCAGTACAGCTATACAACACTACTGCCACAGTTGTGTTAGGTACTTTTATTGTCCAGTACAGTGAGACAATGCTCACCAGGCTGGAAAAGGTGTAGGTCACAGTGATATGCTCATGGGGCACTATGGTTCACCACATAACACAAACATACAAGTCAGTCAGATGCATGGACACATATGACTCAGTCATTGTCCATGCCACCACAGCTGATGTGGGATGTCCCTCACTGGGATACATGATAGGGAACATGGAAGGGATCACTGATCAAGTGACACAGGCTGGTAGACCCTGACCTTGGTTGGCATCAGACCCTCACCAGGGATTCTGACAAATTACTGAATGCTAATGAATTAGTGTAGCTACAACACCCTAGCTGAATGGTTCTTAGCATGCAGTCACTGCATTGCTATGGAATACTGTCTTACCACTCCCACAACAGGTGAAAACATGCAGCTCCTGTACATCAACAACATGTAGACTATATGCCCCAGACCAGGTGTGCATCCCTCACTACTAGGCTGATAGCATCTACATCTCACACTGTATATACACATCCCACATGCAGCACCTGCACAGAAGACCACGGTCATAATGTTACCCTGTGCAAATACCATGTATTCACATGTGGCAGGCATCACACATGGTAACTATTGAAGGTCACAGGTACATATGTGTATTTGGCACACACATACATCATGTGTGCATTGCCATAACTGGTTTAATCAATGTCATGCATTATTGTGAGTGACAACCCACACATGGGCATTCTGTGTGTGCAAAACACACGTGGCATGTCTGTAATCAAAAGCCATACATAATTGTGATATCATTTAGAAAGGGGTATGTGCATCCTGTAGTGTGTTTTCCCAGTTGCCAAAAGGGATATATCAATCATACACACTTACCCCCCCCCTTCGCACATACTTACCAGATTCAAACCCCTACTTAACTATGTTATGACACTAGAGACGGCCGCATTAGCGCAGCGCGCTATTCACATTACTGGGAGATTTTCTTTCCCCTGATATACTTATAGGGTGCTGACATCATCAGAGTTTAGAAAGTGGAATGATCATCCTGTGGTGTGTTTTCCCAGTTGCCAAAAGAGATGCTTTTTTCATATACACTTACACCCCTTCACACACACATACCACCTGCTGGATTCAAACCCCTACCTAACTATGTTATGACACTAGAACGCATTAGCGCAGCATGCTATTCGCATTTCTGGGAGATTTCTTTTCCCCTGATATACTTATAGGGTGCTGACATCATCAGAGTTTAGAAAGTGGAATGATCATCCTGTGGTGTGTTTTCCCAGTTGCCAAAAGGGATGTTTTGCTCATACACACTTACACACACACATACCACCTGCTGGATTCAAACCCCTACCTAACTATGTTATGACACTAGAGATGGACGCATTAGCACAGCACGCTATTTGCATTACTGGGAGATTTCCTTTCCCCTGATATACTTATAGGGTGCTGACATCATCAGAGTTTAGAAAGTGGAATGATCATCCTGTGGTGTGTTTTCCCAGTTGCCAAAAGGGATGTTTCTTTCATACACACACACACTTATCCCCCTTCACACACACTTGCCACCTGCTGGATTCAAACCCTACCTAACTATGTTATGACACTAGAGACGGACGCATTAGCGCAGCGCACTATTAGCATTACTGGGAGATGTCTTTTCCCCTGATATACTTATAGGGTGCTGACATCATCAGAGTTTAGAAAGTGGAATGATCATCCTGTGGTGTGTTTTCCCAGTTGCCAAAAGGGATGTTTCTTTCATACACACTTACCCCCCTTCACACACACTTGTCACCTGCTGGATTCAAACCCCTACCTAACTATGTTATGACACTAGAGACAGACGCATTAGCAGAGCACGCTATTCAGATTAGTGAGAGACTCCTTTTCTCTGATATACTTATAGGGTGCTTACATGATCAGTGTCTAGAAAGGGGAATGAGCATCCTCTGGTGTGTTTTCACAGTTGCTAGGAGTAACATTTGGACCAAGTGTGTGAGCATGCCCAGTTCAGCCTTCCCATGGCATGTTGTGTGAATGATGTCTCATTTATCTAAGTGTGTGAGCATGCCCAGTGTGGGCTTTACATATGTTGAACTCTGCAGCCCATCACATTTGTGGATGAGTGTGACCTTCAACAAATACCTCCAGTTTATGGTTGTGTGTTCTGTGCCATGTTGTGTAGTTACTGTCCAAATGCTTTTTGTGTGAACAAAACAGGGAGTATACTGTGCCTGCAGGTTTTGCATGGGATACTTTGCACACAATTGTCAACATCCGTTCATACTGACCTAACACTATAGCACTGTATAGAGTAGTGTTTCAGTACTTTCACTGTGGTGGTCAGTATCCTGGGCTTTAGTCCTATCACCGCTTTACATTTCCATAGTGTGCACAACAGCCTGGTTAGGGTCCAGTTGTGCACATCTGCACAAAGGCGGTGCCTCTACAGACCCTGGTAATTACTGCCCCATAAGCTTAACAAGTGTAGTCTGCAAATCTATGGAGAGGATCATAATTGAGCTCATAAACAAAGATATAGGGGACATGCAGACATTGTACCCATCCCATTTTGGCTTGGTCAAGGGCAGATCATGCCTTTTGTACTGGGTTGACATCTTCAAAACGGTCACTTAGGCCATTGTTGGGGAAAGGCAGTCCATACAGCCTACCTTGGCCTTGCAAACACTTTCAACACAATACCCCACTCAGGTATTGTGGAAAACCCTAACAACTGAAATGTAAACCCATATGTCACAAGATGGGTTGCAAACTGGCTTAAGGACGGAACCCACAGGGTTAGAGTTGCTGGCACTATGTTAGACTCCAGGCTGGTCACAGGTGGTGTCACACAGGGCTCAGTCCTTGGCCTCCATTGTTTGTAATGTACTTCCCAGAAGTACAGGCCAACATGGGAGGACTTTGGATGACAATGTTTGCAGATGACTGCACACTGGGCGCCATAGTGGGCAGTGCATCAGACATGGATATCCTTCAGAAGGGACTCACAGTAACTGATAGCTGGTGCTAGGGCCATGGCCTGAAGTCAAAGTGCACAACATGTGTAGACATACCCTTCAGGAAAAGCAAGGTAACCCCAAGCTACCATATAGGTGGCAATCCTCTAAGCACAGAGGAGGAGGTTATCATGGACCTGGGGACCCAGGTTGACAGTCGCTGTTCTTCTGAGACTCACATTGCTAAAGTGGCTAGAAAGACCTTCTACATTGCCCACCTGATCAGGATGGGATTCACATCCAGATCTAATGGGTCATTGTTCCCCTGTACTCTTCACTTATCAGACCGGTGATCGAGTAGAATGCCCTATTCTGGCTGTATCTCACCCAACATCTGCAGCAATTGGAGACACCCTGAATGTCCCCCACCTAAAGGATCAAGGAACCCCAACAGCTGTCATATGCTGCCAGATTGAAGACACTCCCACTCTATTCACTCACATACCGTCTGCTTAGAGGTGACATGTGCCTGACATGCGAGGCCATGTCCAAACAGGGATTAATGGACATGCTCCACCTCAGAATCAGCAGATCCACCTGAACCACTAGTGCAGGTGACTTACACCTTAGCAGGGATGTCGTTGGACATGTTGGAGGGATGGAGTTATCACCGGAGACTCCTATGCTGTGGAATACAATCCCGGTCCATGTGAGGCAGAGCACCTTGCTGGCTGTGTTCAAGAGGTATCTTGACCTGTGGATGGAAGGTCATACGTTTAACCGGGGATCATCACTGTGTCACTGCTGGAGAGATGCATGACAAAATAATGGGCACAGTACTGTTTCCATATAAGTGGTGGTGTATGCCAATGAACTCTGTGCTAGGCTTATACCTGCCTTAGGGAAGATAGCCTAGTATAAACCTATGTACCTATGAACCTATCTGACCATGTTGCATTATGTTCAGATGTGAACTACTTACAACAGCCTCATCCAACATCAGTAGTGTATTCCACAACATGGGTGTACATTGGCAAACACTACCGATGTGCCCTAGGCCATTTCTAATGCTAGTCGGAGAGTGTGTTTGTCCATCAACACATTGTAAGTGTAGTTTGCCATGACATATGTCTTGTTTAGTATACTGTGCCTCTGTCTACCTGTGACATAACATTGATACCCAGGGTAAACCTCCCATCTCCCATCCACTCATTAGGATTCCTGTTGAGGGGACTCAACGAGTGTCTCTACAGACAGCCTGTACTGGTAGTTTACTCATGCGTGGGGGTGGCTTCTGTGTTTTGGATAATGCAGTACAGCCTGTCCTAAATATGTCAGTGCTGGGGTTCAGGTCCCTCATGTGCATAGCTCCCTGCCATTCAGATTGTACAAGGTGCAGCATGTGCATTGATTCCAGCTTGGACATGGCTTTCTACATCAGGCACAGCTTGCATCTGGGTGGACAGCATGGCAGTGTGTGGAGCTGCACTCTGTTTAATCAGGCTACACATTATATGTGTTCCAGCTCTGTCATACACCTGGTGAGGTACTGTTGTGGACTTTACAGGTGCTGGATGTGTCTGCATGAGGTACACCCCACAGGGGCTGTTGTGGTAATTTCTAATGCTGATGAAAGATAACTGCAGAACCACAATGACCTCCCCTTAGCTAGATGTCAGACAGCATGGACCATGCAATCACAAATAAAAACAGGACCCTCTCCACAAAGGGAAAGTGTCCTGTCTGGTGGACCCCAGCCATAAACAAACTGTATGACAGATGAGGGTTACTAATGCAAGACAGAGCTACATCTCCAAAAGGGAAGACAGCTGTGATCAGCACTAGTAGAAAGCTACATTATCTCATAAAGACATGCAAGGTCAACTTGGGGACATAAATCACCAAAGACAATGAAGGTAACCACACTGCTTTCTTCAGTTATGTCAGACACCTGGTTGTGAACCCTCAGATATGCTCAGAGTTGGTACACAACAACATATATTCCAGTGACCTGACAGATATTGGCAACATTCCGGCGGACAGCTTCAGTGCGATTTACCCTCCCTCACCCCAAAAGAAGATAGTTATCACTGCTGTATGTAACCTCACTGTCATCTTGGATGTCCATGTGAGAGCCGCACTCAGCAAAGACAAGTGCACAGCATCCATGGGACCTGCTGGTATCTCCGGTTGCATGCTATGTGAACTCCAGAAGGGCTGGACCCATTATATACAACTGCTATTTAACCTTAGTCTTGCTACAGGATATGTACCTGAACACTGGCATATGGCAACAGTGGTCCCACTCCACAAAGGAGATGCCTCCACAGACCATGGCAACTACCACCACACAAGCTTAACCAGCCTTGTCTGCAAAAATATGGGAAGAGTCATTATGGAGCTCTTACACAGACACATTACTGACCTACGGACCCTTGTTCCCACCTAGTTCAGCTTTGTACAGGGCAGATCCTGCCTTTTGCACCTAGTTGACTACTATGAAACTGTCAGTAGGGCCATCGATGAGGGCTACGCAGTCCACACAGCCTACCTGCACTTGGCTAAAGCCTGTGACACAATACCACACTCAGGCATCATAGCCAAGCTCAACAGCTGACATATAACAGCATATGTCGCAGGATAGGTTGCAAAATGGCTAAGAAACAAAACCCATAAAGTCAACATTGCAGGTGCCTTGTCAGATTCGAAGCCAGTCACAGGTGGTGTCCCACAAGGATGTGTCCTGGGACCCCTCTTAATTGGTATTTACTTTTCAGATGTGAAAGCAAACATAGGGGGCTTGTGGCTGACAAAGTTTGCAGATGACTGCAACCTAGGCACCATAGTGAATACATCAGCTGGCACACACATACTACAGAATGCCGTCACAGAGGCGGATAGCTGGTGCCAGACCCATGGCCTGAAACTGAATGCAACTGATGTGTATTCATCCCCTTTGGGAGGAACAAAGTACCCACAGATCAATACATAGACAGCAACCCACTGAGCACAGACAACAAATCAGACACCTGGGGACACATGTAGATAGTGACATCTCATTTGACACCCCTGTTGCCAAAGTGGTTAGGAAGACTTTCTATCTTGCCCACCTTATCATGGAGGGTTTTCCATCAAGATCATAGGAGGTCATTGTTCCACTATCCTTCTCCCTTATCAGGCCCATGATTGAATACAAAGCCCCATATGGTATGTACCTCGCCCAGCAATTGCAACAGCTGGAGACACCCCAAAAGTACCTACCATGAAGATCAGGGTTCTTCAACACATATCATATGCTTCCAGAATAGAGGAAATCCAGCTTTGTTCAGTGTCATACCGCATACTTACAGGTGACCTATGCCTGACATACAAGACCATGTCCAATCAGGATTTGGTGCACATGCTCCACTGCAAGCAATCCAAATCCACCAGAGCCATGAGAGCTGAGGATTTGAACCTCAGCACATACATGTATAGGACATGCTGGAGGGACAGAGTCATAACTCAGAGGCATCTCACACTCTAGTAGAGTATCCCAGTTCATGTTTGACAGAGTCCCTCACTGACTCTCTTCAGGAGACATCTGGACAACTGCATATGAGACGGAGGCACAGACTAGACAGAGGCACAGTCATGTTATTCAATTACGTAAGGGGTCATAATGTGTCACTACTAAGTCAGAGGCACAATATTCAGAATCTATTCTGTACACTTATTACCACTATAAGGGGTGGCAATAGCCACATCACTATGGCTAGGCTTATACATGCACTAGGGCAGATAGCCTAGTAGTAGACTATGACACTATGAAACACTGGTGTATGTGTAGGTATTGTCAATCAAACACTATGATGTGGTTTGAGGGGCTTGATATCTCCCTGTATTCCAACATTGTTTTGTCTATTCCTTCTAGCATGTCTAGGGATCAGTTGCTAGTGTCCTCTCCTGCTCAGCTGGTGAACCTGGGAATATTGAGGCAATGTTACACTTGCCTCATGTACACTGACAACCCTCTCCTTCTCCCATAAAACACACATACATGTGAGAGATGCAACTATATAGCCAAAGTGGAGGCTGAGCTCTCTCAACATAGGACTAGCAAGACCAGAGAGAAGGTGAAGGTAACCACACACATCACAAATCCAGTCTCACATGGCACTATCACAACTTAAGATCATACACATAGACACACAGAGACATACTCGGAGGATCTGATCAGAATTCTACCAAAACGGCAGTGGCCACCACAGCAGACACTCACACAACTGCCTCCACAGGGCACAGCACATGCAACACATTGACCACAGAGTCGGTGTGCCAAGCACTCACAGCCCTTAAGGCCAAACACAATGCCAGACACACTTGTCATAGGTGACTCCATAGTCAGACACACTGACATCCCGCTCACCAGATCGGGTACGGAGGAGGTCACAGTAAGCTGCCTATCGGGCACTGGAATCCACCACATAATGCAAGCACTCAGGTCACTCAACTGCAAGTACAAGTCTGACCCAGTCATTATCCATGCTGGTGTGAACGACCTGAGATGTACCTCCCTGGACTACATGGAAAGAGACATAGAGGATCCCTCTGATTATGTAGGCCAGGCAGGTGTGACCCTGACCTTCAGCAGTATCCTACCTTCACCAAGTATGATGCCACATAAACAGAGACAAGATGATCAGCTGTAATATTTTGCTTAAACTATGGTGTCATTCAAAGGGGGTCCAATGTCTGTCTGCCTGGGATGACATGCTGGGCAGGCCACGGTGATTTGCAAGGGACGGCTTGCACCTGTCACCCTGGGCTTCCGGATTGGATGATGCTCTTGCCACCCCATTGTGCCTTTTTATGCAAGATTCAGATTCTACACCTACCACCCTAGAACACAGTAAAGGAAAGACACTAAGGGTAATGCTGCTCAATGCCAGAGGTCTCAACCTCAAGCTGCACACACTCTATGCCCTTCTCAGTATGTAGCACATTGATGCCTGTGCTGTGCCTGAAACCTGGTTCACAGCTTCTGACAGCACCCCGGCACTATCGGGTGTTACCTCATATCATGCGTTCCGGCACCAGAATCCGGACAACACCAAGAAGGATGGTGGGTGTCCATATTCATCAAGGACACCCTCACCTCATGGTTGGTGGCAATACACGATGCATCGGAGACCATCCAGGTGCCAGTGACCGTAGGCAAGACTGCTCTGCAGTTTGTAGCATGTTACATGCCACCCTCTCAAACTCAGGTACCTCACACAGCTATCCTGCAAACACTGAAGGGGATAAATGTATCTCCAAACACCATCCTACTGGGTGATTCCAACTATCCACATATAGACTGGGATCACTAATCAAGCCACAACACTCTAACACAAAGGTTCCAAGAGTTCATACACTCAAATGCCATGGAACAACTGGTCCCAATCCCCACAAGTGGAGGCAACATACTAGAACTCATCATCACGAACATGGGGTCACACTGTTCAACACCAGAAGTATACCCATCATTGGTGAGATCAGATCATGGACTACTCTCAGTGGGAGTCCACATCCCACCCACACCCCAGATAGAAAAACAAACAGTGAAGACCTTCTCAAATGTCGACTTCACATTTTTAAGTACTGGTGTGGTCTCTTTCAAGGCCCCCAAGCCAGCGGACACCATTACCCAAGCCACTGTATCACTTAGAAATGCCTTCTACCAGCACCTCCAGGACTGCATGGATCAGGCAATCCCAAACAAAACAAAGACTCTTTGTACCACAGGCAAGCATCCAGTCTGGTGGACCCTAGCCATAAACAAGCTCTACAACACAAGGAAGGAGCTACTACGAGATAGAGTGTAATCCGTAGGAGGGAAGACACCCCTGCTCATTGTGAGTAAAACACTGGGTTCCCCCATACAATCATCCGAGGCAAGTTTTGAGAGTAAACCCACTCAGGACTCAAGGGACAATCATGAGGCCTTTTTACCTATGTTTGAAACCTGGGAGGGAACTCCCAGATATGCTCAGAATTAGTTGAATGATGTAGATATCACTGCACCTACAGACATTGCCAACATACTGGCTGACAGGTTCAGTGCAGATTTCTCCCAACTGGAGGGTATCTACACCAGAGGATTGTAGCCCCCAAACATCTCCAATGCTGGGGTGGGAACTGCTCTATCCAAGGCAGAAAACACTTTATCCATGGGACCAGATGGTGTCCCCAGTTGTGTGCTCCATGAACTCAATGAGTAATTACACCCGCAGTTAGGGCAGCTGTTTAATCTTAGCCTCACCTCAGGATATGTGCCCAAGGAGTGGCATACGGCAATGGTGGACCCACTTCACAAAGGAGGTGCCTCCACCAACCCGAAACTACCATCCCATCAGCTTGACAAGCCTGTTCTGCTAAGCTATGGAGAGGATCATAATGGGAATTATAAATGAAGACATAGGGGACTTGCAGACATTGGATCCAATCCAGTTTGGCTTTGTCAAGGGCAGATCATGCCTTTTAAACTTGGTTGACTTTTTCAAGACAGTCACCCAGGCCATTGACATGGGCAAGTCAGTCCACACAGCCTACCTTGACCTGGCAAAGGCTTTCGACACAATACCCCACTCAGGTATCATTGAAAACATCACCAGCTTAATTGTGAACCCATACATCACAGCATGGGTTGCAAACTGGCTAAGTGACGGAACACACAGGGTCAAAGTTGCTGGTGCCGTCACACTCCAGAGCTGTCACAAGTGGTGTCCCACAGGGCTCAGTCCTGGGCCCACATTTGTTCAGCATCTACGTTTCAGAAGTACGAGCAAACACAGGAGGATTATAGCTGACAAAGTTTGAAGATGACTGCAAACTGGGAAGCATAGCTGGAAACACATCTGACACAGACATCCTTCAGAAGGGTCTCATAGACACGGATAACTGGTGCCAGAGCCATGGCCTTACATTAAACACTAAACAATGCATAGCCATACCCTTCAGGAAGAACAAGATTACCACTAGTTCCCATCTAGGTGGCAATCCTCTAAGCACAGAGGAGGTTATTAGGGACCTGGGCACCCAGGTTGACAGTAACCTTTTGTTTGACACTCACATTGCCAGGGTAGTTTGGAAGACCTTCTACATGCATGTTTATACTTCTGGCATTGGGTAGCATTACATCTAGGTTCCTATCCCTTGTGGTACCCATGAGGTGGGTTTGTGTTTTTGTGGTTTATGATTGTTGAGGGTGGATGTTAGTTGGGGTCCTCAGGTGTGCATATGGTACATGATATTACATTACTTAACACATGGCATTCATGCCTCAGGTGGTGCTGCAGGGCCGCCTCTGTCAGATGCACATACTACACTCCCTGTACATGTTTGGAAGCAGGTTGTGTCATGTTAGGCATCCCTGTTACTGTATGAGTGAGTCAGAGTGGGTATCAGTCCCAGTGTTCCTACTGACCAAGTGTATGTGCTATGCGTTGCCTCCTTGCCAAGGCCAGGGCATACTGGGCACGCCTCCTTCTGCCTACTGGGACAAGGTCAGGTTGTGGTGGGGGAATGTTTGGCCCAGCCCTGTGCTGGTCCTGCTGCAGCTGTTTCCGCAGGATCATATTATGTAGCATAGCACATATCATGATCATTTGGGTACATGTAGTTGGTGTGTACTGCAAGGCTCCACCAGATGTGTCCAGACACCGGAACCATGACTTGAGCAGCCCAAACACACGCTCTATGACATTACGTGTTTGTGCGTGTGCCTCATTATGGCATTCCTGTTCAGGTGTGTGTGCATTTCTGATGGGTGTCATCAGCCACGGCTCAAGTGCATAACCTGCATCCCTCACTAGGTGTCCGTGTGGGAAGTCCCCATTGGCAAATGATTGGTACAGCTGCATCAGATGCCAGATATGGGAATCGTGGTAGCTCCCAGGGCAGCCAGCACACACATTCATTATTATGCCCTGGGCATCACACACGACCTGGCAGTTGATGGAGGGGTATCCCTTGCGGTTAATGTAGGCTCTACCCCACTCACCGGCTGGTGCTTTGATGCGTATGTGCGTGCAGTCTATTGCACCCAGCACCTCAGGGTATCCTGCTATTTGCTGGAAGAGACGCATATTGCTGGCCACAACCTCACGGTCATTAGGGACATATATATGATCACTGACATGTGCTGACATGGCATCCAGGAACTGGTGCAGTACTCTGGAGGCTGGTGCCTGTGATATCCCCATCATATCACCAGTTGGTCTCTGGAAGGTACCTGTTGCTAGTATTCTTAGGCCAACACATACCTTGGTTTCCACTGGGATGGGTTCCCCTCTGTTGGTTCTGTGTGTGAGATGTGGCCTGCACAGCTCAACAATCTGCTGCAGAAGGTCTCTGTCCACTCTGTAGTGCTCTACTATCCCCAGCTCATGTAACCCATGGTAGATGACCCTGGGCCTGTATACTCTTCTCCTTCTCCTCACTCTGGGTTGTCTGTCGGCATCTGCATTGACACCACCCTCAGCAATTCGCCTTTGCCTGATTATAACAGCTATGGCAGCCCCTAGCATTTCTGCTCTGAGTTCAGCTTTTTCAGTTTTCAATTCTGATAGCTTACTTTCTTGCAGTATCTCTTGTGAGAAACACCCTGCACTGCTCTTTGGAGTGTTTTAAGTGCTGGGTTGGGCTTCTAGTCTGCCTGCATAATTGCCTGCTTCCAATTGTTTCAAACAATTAACTGCAGCAGTATCCTCTGGCAGTTTCCCTGTAATTTAGTTGTTTCCTGTTTCATCTCTGTTTCCTGAGGGGGAGCAATGTGCACACCAGCTTAAACACGCTCACAGTCACTTAAATGCGCGCACACATCCCTACACAGTGTTGCACTCGCGCACACATCCTTACACGGTATGAACTAGGCTGATTCATGTTAAAACACGTGCACACTGCCTTAAACACGTGCACGCTCACGCAAACCGTTGTAAACGGTTTGCAACACGCTCCCATAAGTTGAGCCTGCCTTACACGCGCGCACACGCGGTCATGCACGTATATCAAGAAACTTTGAGTGTAGGGATAGCGTAAGCCTTCAGTTTCTTGATTTTCCTAGTGTTCTGTTGGGACACACCTCCCTCCCTGAAGTCTGTCTGTCATCTTTCACCTTACATTGCCCTCCAATCTGGTACATTTGAATCTATCCTTCCCCCCGTGATGTCACCTACCTCTTACTCTGTTCCTCCCCCTTCTCTAACTCTTACACTACTCAGAAAGTGCTCATTACCTATGTGGCAGTGTGATTCAGTATTGTAACCCTCATTTACATAGGATTGCCTTGTAATGACTAGTTACATGTCTTACATGGAGCTTCCCCCCCTTGACAACCACTAAACGGAGGCCATATTGTTTTTGGTCTGCAAGTCCCTCCATTGACATTACATGTAATACATAAATCCCACAATTGTGGGCTTATAAGCTTCGGTTTTCAGTTTTAGGTAGTGCACCCCGTTTGCTGGGTGCGCTGCAGTTAAACCTCAAAATCCCGTGAAAAAAAAAAAGTTATATTACACATTTTTGCAACACTTTTTCATGCCAATGGCCACATATTTGGCCATTGGCATGCTTAATGACACAAATGCACCCTTTATTTGGAGCTGACATAGCTCCATTTTTAATTTTGCAGAAATGTACTCAGTTGTCAGCTGAGTACATTTCTGCAGCTAACACGTCCATTACACGGACTGGTTTCTGCTTCGTGGATCGCTCAAATACCTCATTTGCATATCTTTCAGCTGCAAATGAGGTATTGAGCATTTCTACGCCCAGTCCGTGTAAGAGACGTGTTAGCTGTCTCTTACACGGAGATTTGGGCTGTTCCTGAATCGGGAGGCTTACACGGAGGCTTACACTACTCTTGAACTCCGTGTAAGCCTTCCTGAATCCGGCCCAATGTCTTTTTTCTTACACTAGTCAAAGTTCTGCACAGTTGATCAACAACAACAACATCCCATGAGTATTTGGCAGGTGTGTTGCTATGTTTTTATGCATCACATATATCATGTACGTTGGGCTTGTTAATAGATTATCTAGTTATAATATTTACATTCTGTGAAACATACATACATTAGACTGCAAGTGAAGTCAGTATTATTTGTACCACTGCAGCGAAAAATATATATATCTACTAATTGTGTTTTATAATCATCCTTTGCCGTAGGTACATTATACTGATCTCTGTCTTTGTATCTTGTAGTACATCAACTGTCTATCATCCAGCAGCCCGTCCAGTGACCATGATATTGCTCATGATGTGTCTCAGCATGGTAGTATGATCCCTGGTACAGAAGACATTGAATTTTTTGGAATCCATTAGTGAAGCTGACATGGATGTTGCACCAGATGTATCTTCAAATGCAGAGGTCCACTTGTCAATGCATTCAGAGGATGATGACACAGTGGATGTTAAACAGGGTGAGGCCATTGATCAACACACCACAGCTGGGAGCACTGCTGCTGGCAGATCTGCACAACAAATAGACACGTGGTCACTATAGATGTATGTGAGCAGATGCTGGACATGGCCAAGTGTCAGACAGTGTGCACCTCCTGCTGCAGGTAAATGAACGGTCATAGCTACACCATCGTTCAGCCATAGATGCACTTGCCCGTGCCACTGATTGTGTGGCACACCAGTTATGTATCATGAATGAAGGGCAGGAGTGCAGTCACGGTGAGATTATGGCTGCATTGGCTGCTAAAAATGAGTCTGCTGGCCGAGTAAGTGTAAAACCTGGCCTCTATGCTACTGCAGCAGCGTCATACTAATAATAGGATTCTGCATTTCATGTCTATGCATAGAAAATTGCAAGCTGTGAGAGGCAGGTCACCTGTCGACAGAACTACCATTGCCCATCAGGAATCCTTGTTTGGGGTCTGGCATGCAAAGATGTCAACTGCTGGCACATATGCTGAGGTCCCACCATTCACAATGCCTTCAGCCTGAAGTCATGCTCCTTCATCTGAACATGGTGTTGTAGCCCCATCCATCTCCTCTGTGGAGTAAATAGAGCAGAATGTGTCTGTACATGTTCGTGGCAGGGCAGATCATGGTGTTAGATGTCAGTGAGGTCAACCAAGACTACATTACAGTGTGTCCAACAGTGTAGTATACATAGCTGACTCATATTATTTCAATACCACTGTACTGTGATATGTGTTTCTGAAATAAAAATGTCTGCATGATGTTGTGTGTGATTTCTCTTTTTTAATGTTATGATATTGTACAGATATGTATGTACAGCACTGATGAGTGTCCCTTATTGTTGAACATCCAGTGATAACACACATTTACTGTGTATGCATACCTGTGTCAGTTTTGCCCCGAGTTGATGTTTTAATTTTTGCCACATTTGCATATGTTCATGTTGGAATAGGTTAGACCCATGCTATTTCTAATACTCAGTGTGTATGACTAGTGAGTACTTGCCATTCGATGCAATGCATGTTGCTGTTGTGGGGCAACACCTAAACATCAATGTATAATCTGTGTAATCATGTACATGTGGCTTGTCCTGACTCAAATGTCTGAGTCAGATGCTGCTGTATAGCCTGGGTCTGCACTTTTGGTTTTACCCTACATTGCCTATGCCTGTGACTTCTCTCCCCTATGTCCTCCTGCTCCTCCTCCAGTACCTATGGGATGTCTTCTTCAGACATCTGCGGTTCTTGGGGTCATTCACCCACACCTGCAGCTAGAAGACCGCCATGTGCTTGGGTTTGCATGTTGTGCAGCATGGGACACACTGTTATCATATGTGCTGCCTTCTCAGGTGTGTATTGTGGTGCACCCAGGATTGTCCAGACATCTGAAACTAGCTTTCAATACAGCAAACACATGCTGTGTGATGTTTCTGGTCATTGCACGTGCTCTCTTGTAAGCCTCCTGTGCAGGTTGGATGGGTCATGGTACAGAGTCATTAGCCACGCCTGAAGACGATAACCACAGTCACTTATTGGGAGAGTAAAAACACCTTTGTTCAAACTGAATATTGTTGATAGAGGGATCCTTCATTTACATACTAGCTGTGTTCCTCTAATTACCCAGAAGCACTCCATCAGGAATTTCACCTTGCTGGAATTCAGTCCTGAGTCCACTTTTCCTACAAATGGCAGCATCATGGACACTTCCAGGGTATGTTGCCATTATGTTTGTTATGGTTGCCATCTGTTGCACACACAACTTGGCAGTTGATGTATCGGTGTGCTTCTAGATGTACTGGCATCTTGATAGGTATGTGCATTCAATCTATTGCACAGTGTACATGGACGAAGTTTGCACTGTTGTAGAACTGGTGCATTACAGTTCTCCACTCCATGGGTATGGATAGGAAGTGTAGGCAGTCATCCAACTTCTTGCACATTGCTTCCAGGATATGACTGTCAGCTGTCGATGATACTATAATAGCATCCCCCATGTGTCTCTGGAATGTCCCAGATGCAACCAGACCCAGGCTGAGACACCATTTGTTTACAAGAGGGATTGGTTTTCCCACAGGGTCTGCAGAGACATGTGTGGGGTACACATGTTGCAAAGATCCTCACCATCTGTCTGTATAGACACTATCTGTTGATTATTTGCTGGTCTGATAACTGGTTTAGTTATTCCGACTTTAGCTGGCTGCCTTCTAGTACACTCAACCACATCCTCATTTATGGCTTGCATCACTGCTGCTTGTTGCAGTATATTAACAGCAGGTTGCATTGTTATACTTTTTTCCTGTTTTGCTATGGATTTAGACATAATCAGTAATATTCATGTGACATCCTTGGAGTCTGTAATGTATGTGTATTAAAATATCAGCATTGTCTTCAACTACCACTATTCCTCATTCCATCGTTATGGTTATAACTTTTTATTCTGTTTTCAAGTAAAAATCATGGCATTCATAACACTTTTAAAATATTTTATGTTTCTTGTATGCCAAGATTTATAAACGGACTTACTGAAAGAATTTGCGATGACAGGCTGGCATGAGCAGAAATATTCAGTAATGAAAAAATTAGGGCCAGATTCAATAAATCCTACACTAGGTGTACAGAAAGTTTACACTAAGTAAACATATAGTCTACACTTTGTGTTAACCCTTATGAATCCCTATCAATATTTAAATCTGCAAAAATATGAGAAGGAAAACTAAAATCAGAAGGAAGAAAGTGTGATTTATGTCTGTGGTGTCTACTCACTCAGAATGATGTACACTTAGTGTAGTCCTTATTGAATCCAGGGGCTAGTCTAATTTTTTTAAGGATGAAATCAGCTGTGTCAAAGCTGTCATTTTCAAGGTTGACAAAATCATAGTTCCCAATTAACTGAGAAAACAAATGCTTGACAGGATATATGAATCACCTCTGAGAATAGTAATTTGCAAATGAAAACCAATTATATAATGTACTATCCACAAATGTTGACTCAAACAGAGCATGTAGTACAGAGCTGTGCTATATGCAGAGCATACCAAACCAACTGTCAAGAAGGAGATATGTTAATGGATATCTTCTGTGATCATCATAGCACTGAACAGCATTTTTGTTCCTTGAGCAGAATAAGCACAGAAGTATTCCTGCGTTAATAAAATGTATCTTACAGGAGTAGATTTCTATTTCAAGCACCTTTAAATAAGCAGATTGAGAAGTGTAACAACTATAAATGTTATAAGTGAATTAAAACCTAGGATTTAATAAAATCCATGTAGGCTCCATGTAGAGCCTACATGGAATGCATCCATGTACATGTCCATGGTTCCCCTTCGGCAGCATGCCATGCATATTAATGATGGCATGCTGCTGAGAGAGACCATTGGATAAGGCTTATTGAATCGGTGTAGGGATAAGTGTAGAGGCTACCCATGGTGGTGGATGGCCAGTACTGCTCCCTGCTACTGTCAAAACCTTGTGAATTGGGTCAAATGTGTAATTTTAAATATTTTTTCCATTTTTTGCATGTTTGTGCAGCGTGGCACAGAGCACAGTAAAGCCAAGCTGTGCTCACATATAGACAGCTGACACCTGCCAGGCATCTAAAAATAGAAACCAAATGTCATTAGTTATCATAATTACGTATTTATGCAATTAAATTTTTTTTTAATTGCTATTGCATGGCATGGCATTGCACTGAGCAGTGCACCACCAAGTGGTGCTCATACATACATAGCCGACAGCTGCTAGACATCTAAAAATAGAAACCAGATGTAATGAATTATTTATGTCTGTGTTTATTTAAACACATTTGCATGGCACCCCATGGTGCTTAGCAATGCTAACAGGTTTCCCAGTAGTATATGTGAAGGTATACTAGTTTTCATAGTATCCAAGTAGCTAAATGGGTAGATATACAGCCTAATGTTTAGTAGGTCCTGGGCTTGAGTCCATAGCAATAGTAAGATGTCTATAAATTAATTTATTATATATGTTTCATTCTAAAGACAAATTTGTGAAATATGGCACTGCTGTGCTGGATTGAGCACTGCTTAAACATGCTAAAGGCTACTTTTGTTTTGTCCAGTGCTAAGCTGAGGTAAACCCCTGGTTATGCGAGTTTTTGCACTGCTTAGCTGCACTTAGCTGGTTTGCACTCTGCTAAGCAATGCAGCAATTTTCTGAATGTTGCTCAATGATGTGTAAGGGCAAGAAGACAGGCTATATTAAGAGCAATAGGTGAGAATTCTCTATCATTCCTTGGAGTCTTATCTACTGTGGATATGGCAGGCAGTGCTGGTGAAGGTGCGTGCTTTCTGGTGCAGAGACAGGCTGTTCAGGAGTCCAGGGTCTTTGTTGAGCTCCTGGTTAAAAATCATGAATCCAGACTGTTGCATGGCAGTTTCCATGGCTCAGATTGTAAGGCGGAGGTTTGGGACCGGCTGGCCAGGGAACTCACCAGTGTTACTGGTATCTCCCGCACAGGTGAGGAGTGTTGTCACCATTATGATGACCTGAAGAGGAGAAAAAGGGGAACCTTGGACACCTGGGTCCAAGAAGCTAGAGCTGGAAATGCCCCACAAATATGTAAGCACTTTTTCTTCTATTTTACCAATATGCACACTGAATGTCTGCAAAACTGGTATGCATAATGGTGTGCTTCTCTCATAACAGCTGCATCTGAGAGGGCTCGGAATGCTGTGTCCCATGCCGGGCACCTGGCCAGGTTGCGCCATGAGTGTGGTATGTACGGATTTATTATGCTAACTGTAGCGCAATAATTAATAAAGAGTAAAGCAGTTACTGCAATAAAATATACACAGCAAAAACTGTAGTGCAATAAATGGGCAAGTAGAACTGAAGTGCAATAAATGGGTAAGTAGAGCTGTAATGTAATAAATGAATAATAACAACTGTATTGCAATAAACAATACCAATAACAGCAGTAAGCAAAATGGTGTACAGAAGGATTGTGTTGTCATAACCATTGCAGTATAGCTGTATGCATTACTTGTCTATGGTAAGGTTGCTGCAGTCAAGTGTAACACTGTAATAGCTGTAGAGTGTGAAAGTAATGGCCTGCAAACTGTATTGTTTAACTTATAGTATGGTCCAAGGATGTCTCCAGGCCAGTATCAATCACATAATGCTCTCTGTTCCTCCTACTTCAGGTAATAAAGGTCTATGGGTAGATATTGTGTGGACTTCGCAAACATTTATCAGCAATACCAATAAAGTTATAAGCAGCATTGTTGATTCCTACAGAAATCTGTCTCAATAAATGCAGTACAGCTGTATTCCATGCATGTGTGTTCTACTGTCATGGCAGTCAAGTATAGCACTATAATAGTTCTGGAATACAAAACAAATTTAGCCACATATTGCTGTCTTTTTCTCCCACTTCAGGAACAAAATGTATATTGGTGAGGTAGCCCATGTTATGAACAAATGTTATTTGTGATTACATTTCACAGACACTTATCAGCAATATCAATAAAGTGTTAAGCAGCATAGCTGATTCCCCAAGAGATTTGTTTCAATAAATGCAGTACACCTGTATGCCATGCATGTATGTTCTACTGTCATTGCAGTCAAGTATATCACTGTAAAAGTTCTGGAATGCAAAACAAATTCAGTCACATAATGCTGTATTTTTCTACCACTCCAGGAACAAATGGTATATAGTATATGGTTGCAGTAGTTCATGTTATAAGCAGATATGATTGTCCTAACATTTCACAGACAGTAATTGGGAATACCAGTAAAGTTAATTTTTTCTGCAGATGTCCCCTGCAGTCACAGCTCTTGGGTTATATTCTCATGCTTGCCAACTAAGGCATGATGGATGTCTAGATTATGTACCATACACAAACATGCCTCTCAAGTGTCACAATTTCACATAATGTAATTAAAACTGCCTAATCTGTCTGTCACAGGATTACCAGAAATATGATTACCTGGAATGCAATGTATTACCAAATCTGCTTACTACCGTGGTAGTTATAGAAGTCCACATTATGTGAAAGTGTTCAATGTAGTAGTGTACCTGCATTTGTTATTGCTTGGCCCATACTGACCCATGCTAACAGCTTGAGAGATATGTACATGCTAAATCATCTACAGGAGACTTTTAGTCACTGTACTCAGAACTGACACTACAGATCTGTAAAGTGTGTAGTAGCAGTGTTTTCAGGGATATAGTCTGCATTATCAGCAATGGATTGTTTTTCTCTCTCTCTGTCTCCCACTCCTTATCTTCGTTTATTAATTATTATTTATTATTAATGATTTAATATTAACATATGTTGTTAAACTAACTATATTTTTACAAAATGTGATGTAATATTTTTATGTGTTATTATGATTCACTATTAACATACTTTGTTAAACTAACTGTTTTGTTGCCCTTATGGATTACGTCTTACTGACATGCTGTTACCATACTGACTGTTATGTTATTTACTGTTGTGTTACACATACTGTACATTAATATGTATTTGGATGAATTAAAATTATGTTCCATTCTGTTAATACTAACAATAGTTTGGTTACTACTAACCTTAACTTATTGCTATACCTCATTCACCACAGCATATCAAGGTAGGCCGGTTCTGGCTGATCCCTCTATCCTGCCTCAACCAGCCATGGCACTGGGTCCTAGCATGTCTGGGACCCAGACTGGTGGTGAACCCTCTGGTGCCCCTGCACTACTTGCGGCGTCAAGTAGTACCGCCCCAATGGACAGGGCCCGGCCTCCTCTGGGAGCAGTGGTGGAGGGAGTGTTGTCACCCAGGATGAGCTGCTGGTCTTGGTGTGAAGGATCGTCTAACATGGGTTTGATTGCCACCTGTGTTGGATTGAGGGCAGGGTTTACTTTCAAATGTTCGACCATCATATGGTCGACACTATATGATCACATTTTTTTAAAGTTCAAACATTTTAACGGAGATCTCCGTAGAGTGCTGAATGGGAAGATATCCCGTTTCTGCACTGTAGTGCAATCTCGGATTTGGTATATTTAAAGAGCGTGGGGTGTGGGGGGTGCAGGGGAACTTGCCCTCCTGCTTAAAATGTTCAGGTAGGTTATTTGTGTAGTTTTTTTTTTTTTTATTAGATGTTTGAACTTTTAAAAGTTCAATCATATGGTGTCGATCATATGACGGTCAAACTTTTGAAAGTTCAATCATCTAATATAGATCCTTGAGGGCATGCTGGCTAACCTGGTAGGGCAGCCTCTCCCCGGTGCCCAGCCACCAGCACTGCCACCCTTAGGGCAGTGAAGGAGCAGTGCCAACAGTCCCATAGGTGGGGATGTGAGTCACGGTGCTGCCATCTGCAGGTACATGGGACTTGGATTCCACAACACCCTCCCTGTCCAAGCTGTTCACCTCCCTCATGCGTCACACACTGCCCCTGTCTGCTATCTTGTCTGTTTTGTCTATCTTCAAATGCATCCTCACCTACCCAAGTTACCTCCCCCACATGTACCTATGTCCCTTCCCCAATATTCCACTCTCACCTTAAAAAAAAAAATGGGCACCTGACCCCCCAAAAAAATATCGTCCCATACATAGCTCTCCATTTCACACACGTGTCCACTGGATGCACATAATTTGGTCTAATTGGCTTGACAATGCAGTTATGTTGTCCTCACCCCTCTCCCTCTGGGGTTGAGAGTTCAAAGTCATGTACAAATTCTGTCAAAGTGCACAGATGTTGCTGTACAATAAATGGATAGCTATGGTTCTTTCCTACACCCTTCCTGCACATCCCTACCTGCCTTTCAACATGCTTTTCCCCCTTCTTGCACCCCATTCCAGCAGTTCCCTATCTCCCATTTTTCTTTTCTTTATATTTTTTAGCTCATAGCTGTGCAGTGAGCCACTTTGCGCAGTTTCGCTAAGCTCAGCTAAATAGAACTATATTCACTATAAGTGTTTTTAAACTTGTAATACACACTTACAAAATAAACACCTGTCTCATATTTTAATCCCAAGACCACTGCATTAACATGCCACACCACACAACTTGTACTTAAACAGGTGTTTTAAAGAAAACATAATAATTGCCAGTTACAGTCATTAAGCATGTTTCAGCGAAGCTGCATACTGCTTCACACCACTTAAACTTGACTAAAAGTAAAGTAAAATGATTAAAAATGGGAGTGTACCATAGATTCTGGTGTAATAGTACACCATTAAAAAGCCAAAGACAGAATAATGGATGTAAGTGAGGCCTGTGATAGCAGGCAAATGTGCCCTTCAGCAGCAACATGTAGAAAGACACCTGCTAAGGCATTAATGGCAAAATCCACATTCAACTGGGACCCTGGTGCACACATACATCCATATAAAGTCATACACATACGGCTGGTTGTAGAAAATGTATGTCACAGCTTGTATGTGTGCACATTTTCTTGCTAATACACCTATTGCAGCAGTGACTCAGTAGCTCAGTCTGTTAATTGCCTTGCAAGTGGCACATTTTGTCACACACAGCCCTGGGTTCAAATCCAGAAGAGTTAAGAAGTGAATTTATCATATTGTGAAGGCAGCAATTAATGACTGAGTGATGCATTCTTTATCCACATACTGCATTTCAAATGACATGTTTGCATTTCACTGATGGAGGTCACAAGCCTGCAGGTAGGAACACACTTCACATATCCCTATAGCAAAAGTTATATGTGAATAAAGTGGCATGGCATGCATTAATGTGCATTCACACAGAATGCCAACACAGGTACTGCAAATGAGGCCCCCTAATATCAGAGTGCACCACACAATCCTTCCAGAGTCACAGTGCAGATTATCACAGCTGCACAGCTAACATACACATTGGAAGTGCCTGCTTGTAACAAGGCCCTCATACATGCTGCAAATTACTACCAGACTGTAACACAAGGACTGACAGTTGCCCAAATGGTGGAAGTTTTCTCATATTTATACGACATCAGTAAGAAACATGCTGTCTAGTACTCTGTTAGTGATGCAGTTGCCTAACATACTTACCTTAAACACATGCCTTAATTGGAGTGGAAAGGGTACCCTCACTCTGGCTCTGCCTCTACAACAAGGCTGACATAGATCTCACAGCTACTCCTACAGCTTTTTGTCCTCCATAGTGTTCACACTCTCTTCCTATGTCTATTACCAGTAACAGCAGCTGCAGCCTGTAGCACACACATCTCTATTGTAAGGCTTCTGCTACAGACTTACCCTCTGCGACAATGTAGTCTCCTCACCCCAGTAATGTGCAGCACAACATATCAGAAAGGTACCCTAATCTACACGAAGACCTTATAAAAGCAAATCAGCTGTGTTAGTTGCAATTAGCAGTTCAGACCCACAGATTGGTTTACAGGCAATCACCTGCTGATGAGAAGCATGTTTAAAAGGCAAGCAGCTGGCTATAGGGAACCAGTCTGTATGAGACTTTTCTCACACAGAGTATGCCTTTGTGAAAACTTTACTATCACCACATATCAACAGATGAGTACTGCACTCCATCAGGTATGTAACTGATTTTGTATACAACAGCATGCAGATGGGTGAATAGACATATGGGGAATAGGGAATACAGCATTAAGCCTGTCATAAACCTGTGGTAGTGACATATTATTGATCTCCTGCTGTCTTACACCTACACAGGATGTACTATTCCTGAAGAGTGCATTGTCTGTTGTCATTGCAGCACATTGGTCTTGTTGGACTGTCCCTTTATAGTGGTTGTAATAGCACACTGCTAATTTTTGGCACTGCTCCTATGATGTATTATTGGGGGTTACCCATAGAGGACAGACCACAGTAGACCTGAGTACTGACTGTATGATCATACAGTAGTATCCATCATGACACACATGGGAATACCTGACTATTGAAACTATCTCAGTTGTATCCACACACAGTATGTTTGAAAGCTGTGGAGTATGACATGCTTGAGCAAGCTGTGGATAGTGCCAGCCATGTTGTCCTTGCTGCATCTCTACATAGTGCACTTCTACATGCGTGATCATGCAATGTATACCCATTTTTGTCTTTCAGGAATCGTGTATTGTAGACACCATGCACCCTTCTCTGATGCGGAAAATGAAATTATATTTGAAGGACTAAGAGAACATCATCACATCCTAGTGTCCTGGGGGAGGCAAAACAGGGAACAGCTGGCTGCATTGTGGGCAGACCTTGCCCGTGATGTGAATGGCACAGGCCATCAGGACAGGATATATGAGCAGGTTCGACACAATGCAATGGACATTATCAATGCTGTACAATGAAGAACAGCAGATGTAGCCAGGGATCGTGCCATCACTGGTGGAGAGCCTGCAGTAGAACAACCACTCACAGCCATTGAGGAATTCCTGGTGAAGCTAGGCACACACAACAGCTCCCAGACATCCATCACATTGTGGAGGTGGGTGCCACAGTTTTCACAGCAGGGGACAATGCAGGTAGGCTTACTGTGATCAGCATTGTAATACTGTAGCAGTCAGTGTGTTAGGTTGTACAAACTTTTGCTTGGATGTCAGGTCTTAGGCTTTTTTTTGTGGGGGGAGGGTTTTACCTCATTTATACTCTCATACTCAGAATGTTACCAGTACAACAAAGAACACAGTAGGTACTATAAAAGTGAGATATATGGACGTATTATCTTGTTGTGCTGTAACATGCATTGGTACTGACATTACCTCCTCCTTACCTTTTCACAGGTCTGTCAGGTGGTGGCCAAGGCCATGGTCCTGCTCCTGGTAAGCATGACCCTGTTTTGTCAAGGAACATTTATGTTCTATTAAAGTTAAAGGTCAAAACAATGCCCTATTTAAACATATTGTCATCTGTAAACAGGGCAGAATGTTTTTATTTTCCATTCTGGAGCAGGTACATAAGGATCGTAGAGGGAGTAATCACAGAAGTGTAGTTGAACAAACAGAAGCACTTTGGCAGTGACAGTTAAGAAAAGATAAGTCTCCTGGTTTAAATGAGGCAAAAGGTTGAAAAAACATTAAATTAGGCAGTGAAACATGCATTTCAATATATTTGTTACGATAGGTGTACTGGGTTTTTATGTGTCAATTTATCATCTAAGTGTCATGTTTAATCACAGCCTCACCTCAGGCTTCATGCTCACTGAGTGGTGCACAGCTACGGTCATCTCACTCCATGAGGGGGGATCCACCTTGGATCCCGGGAACTACCGCCCCATCAGTCTGATGAGCCTGATCTGCAAGGCCATGGAATGTATTATCATGGAACTTATAAACAAAGACATTGGCAACCTTCAAACACTAGACTCCACGCAGTTTGGGATCGTGAAAGGCTGATCTTGTATCCTGAACCTGATTTACTTCTTCAAATCAGTCTCCAGAGCTGTGGACAAGGGTAAAGTGGTCCACACAGCCTATCTGGACCTCGCCAAGGCCTTTGACACCATCCCCCACTCTGGAATCATAGATAAACTTACTAAGCTGGGCATTAATCCCTACCTCACTCGATGGGTTGCCAACTGGCTTACTGACAGAACACACACTGTAAAAGTAGCTGACTCCAAATCCAGCTCCAAACAAGTGACAAGTGGAGTACCTCATGGTTCGCTCTTGGGACCGCTCTTGTTTGGCATCTACTTCTCTGAAGTACAGGCCAACACTAACGGACTCTGGCTAACAAAAGTTTGCAGATGACTGCAAACTGGGAGCCATTATTGAATCCCCAAATGATGTGGATATTCTACAAAAGGGCCTTACAGAAACAGATGCTTGGTGCCAGAGCCATGGGTTCAAGCTAAATGCCAAGAAATGTATAGTTATCCCCTTTAGGAAAAAACATGTACCCATGAATTACCACATAGGTGGCAGTACACTAAACACTGAAAGTGTGATAAGAGACTTAGGGACACAGGTGGACTGTGGTCTCACCTTCAATAACCACATTGCCACAACAGTCAGGAAATCCTTCTATGTGGTATGCCTCATCACTAAGGGCTTTTCATCCAGAAAAAAGGAGGTCATTGTCCCACTGCACTCATCCCTCGTTAGACCCATTATAGAATACAATGCCCTGTATGGTATGTACCTCTCAAGACATCTGCAACAACTGGAAAGGCCACAGAAATACCTCACTAAAAGAATCACAGGCCTAAAGCAGATGCCCTATGCTGACCATCTAAAAAAACTCCAGCTATACTCTGTCGCATATCATCTGCTCAGAGGCGATCTCTGCTTAACATACAAGGCCATGTCAAACCCAGAGCTGTTGGACATGCTACACTTAAAGAAATCCCAGTCCCTCAGAGACACATGCTCCTGGGATCTAAACCTTGTCATCACAATGAACAAAAACATGCTGAAGGGATAGGTTCCTGACCCAGAGACTCCCCAGACTCTGGAATAGACTGCCCATACATGTCAAGCAGAGCGCCTCTTTGGCCCTCTTCAAAAGGAACCTTGATGATTGGATAGGAGATAGGAAATTCACCCCGGGGATCACATCTGTCACCCTGCTAGACAGGGGTCCAGGGAAGTAAACACTGTGGGAAGAAATAGTCAGGGAATTGTTATGGGTAGGCTTGTATAGGCCCTAGGGCTGATAGCCTAGTGCCAACCTATGAACCTATAAACCTATACGTATAGTGTCATATTGCTTAATTAAAAGGTAAATTGTACTGGTCATGTTTTACTTGGTTTACTTGAAGTGATTGTCATAAAGGTCCTGAGTTGAATATATATTTTGTTTTGAGGAAGTCTATTTTGGCCAAAAGCAGAGACTGACCACTAATCCAGTTCAGGTCTTTGTTGTTATGAGTATTGGTGGATTATTCATACACAATAGTGCAGTTATTCATGTACTGCTTTTTTCTTCCTTATCACAGGTGAACACGGGAAGTTGGTCTCTGTCCCCTACACAACCTGTCTCTTTGGACTCTGATGATGATGATGGCCACAGCAAGGCAGAGGTGGGGGTGTTAGGGACTGAATCTGTCCCAGAGGTAGACATCCCTCTTCTGCCCCATTGTCACCGCACACAGTCAGTATGCCCACACATACCCTGTCCCTGGAGGCCACAGATATTGGGCAGTCAGAGGATGGGGACATTGAACAGGAAAGTGTGGCAACTATGCCTCCAGTGAGTATAGACACTGGCTATAGCCAAAGAGCTGGCAAGGTCCCACATAGGTGGATTGACAGGGGTGCTTGTAAGAGGCCTGCTGCCCATCCACCACCTGCTCCAGGTGTCACATCACGGGTCCCTTGATGCATGTTTTGGGCCATCATGAAGGCACAGGCATATTCTGAACAGAACACCAGATGTATGCTTAGGGTTATGGATGCAGCACAGTCTGACATCCATGACTGTCTCCACAGCATTGGGGACACCCTGGATCAGTTGACTGATGCAGTGAACAGAAGGTGGGCTGAGACATTGTCTGTCTTGGACTGCACATTATCTGTGCTGGAACATGTGGATGGAGTCTAATGTCAGACTCATGGATGTAGGTCAGCAACCCCATCTGTTGAGAGTCCATGTGGCCGTGCACAATCAGGCTCCAGTAGTGGCAGTACATACAGCACTACAGAGAGGAGTGTGCTGTCCACACCACAATGTGACAGGGTATGAGTTCATGGTCCTGAGTGTTCCCATGGGAGACATGGTCCCAGCAGACAGTAGTCTCCATTAGGTACTAGCACCACTTCTGACCTTGGGCATGGAGGTGCCAGTGCAACTCCTGGCAGAGCCAGTTTTGTGTTCAGGGCCAGAGATGGTGAACTGTCAACTCTACCATGTATGGTGCAAAGATCTCCAACATACACACATGTAAGGTTTTCACTGATTTTGACTGTGTACATGCACACATTCACACAACTCTGTCAAATGCAGGTCACCTACAGACACTCATGGCACCTTTACATGGTCCATCTTACCTGCTTCCCTTTCTGACTTACACATATTCTGTAAACCGTTTGGGTCAGCCTAGGCCTCTTGCACCCCCACACAACACCCTGTGCAAGTCATGATACCTGTGCCACATCCCTGTCATCCTCAGCATCAATGCAGGGAAATAAAGCTATGTGCCTGATGCATAGGGTGACTATATTAGTTAACATGTACTTGTGTAATGCAGTGTTGTTTTGCTATGCCACTTGTAGTGGTTAACAACAGATACTGTATGCTGGCATTTGTCACAAGCATGCCACATACTTTTGTGTACCTTATGTTGTACGACGTTGTAATGGCTGTATACATACATGATGGCAGGTGTGTCATGGAACTGTTTATGTTTCTGTTTTAGGGTTCTGTTGAGATAATCTATGAGTACACAGCAGCAATAAAGCAGCACAGATGGCATGTCAGCACAGCAGAAATATGTCAAGGTACAGCGCTATAAATGCATGGCTCCATAGGTTCATATGTGTATAACAGGCTTACAAGGACAATGGCAGCATTCAGCATACTAATGCATCCTTAGTCTATGAACAGGTCTGCTACCTGTGATATGTGTCACCGGTGTTTTGGGAACTTATACATCTACAAGCTGTGGTGATGGTGATGACTTATCTACAAATATCTTGTGTCCAGTACAGTCAGTTTCCCAACACCAGTTATGACTGTCATGCTCTGCATCCCAGTGTGTAACCTGCACATGATGTGTCTCATAGCAGATGTGTGCTTCACGTGCGTGGGGAGCCTGTTTCATGTAAGGTGTACTGTCTGTGTTACATACCTCTCTCACCAGCATGTACTGTGTATAACACAGTGATGTTGTAGGTGTGTAAAACAGGTGAGACATGTGTTAGCATTGTCATGGATATGCAGGAGATACTCAGTGGGATCCAACACCTCCCTGTATGGAGCCAGACATGTACCTTCCAAAGCATTTAGGGGGCAAACTACACATGTACGGTCATGACATAGACTCCATAGGACATGTTATCTACACTGTGTATTGGTCTGCCATGCAAACTGTATGGCTGCTACAGTTGTATGATATGTCTGTGTAGTGACATAGCAAGGGTGCCATTGCACACAATGATAAATGTGATGACTGCCACATTCAGTATAGCAGTGACAGTCTGGGATATACATCAAAAACGGTCAGTGTGTAGGGTGTACAAAAGTGAATGCATCTCCACATCTTACCAACCAGTGAGAGTCAAAGGCTACATTACTCTCTGTGTCCATAACTCCATGTGTAATTCCGCAACTGTGTGCGGTGTGTGGACACTACAATATTTTGCAGGGGTGGATGATGTCTCACAGGATAGTATTGTGCAGTTGTTGGCAGTTAGTCTTTGTCAGTGGCTCAAAGTACAACTGACTGTGTCTTAAGCCATCCTAGATACCTGTTGGTTCTGTGTGGGATTCTGCATATTGGGAGCTGTCACAATCACCTGCTAATGTACTCAGTCAGAGGTCACTGACACTGGCTGTGACTGCAGAGAGGGAATAAGTAGATGGGTTGCACCAATAATGAAGGGTGGTGAACCCCATTGGTGACTAGCATCATTGCAGTGCAGGTCTCCTACTGCTATCTTTCCAGAGAATGACTGTCAGACACTTGCCTATCTACCAGCTAACATAACACTATGTACATGATGTACACAATTTCCAGCAAGGCCTGCTGGCCTAATATTGTCATACACCTTGTCAGGCCATGGTTGATGGAGTGAGACATATGTCCAATATCCATTGCATCGTCTAACACTCAATGGGCTCCATCAGTTACAGCTGGTATGCGTGATCTGGCCTTGAACAAACATAACAGTATTTGGTCTAGTGTCACCAGGTGTACAACAGTGTCAGTGCTCATATCCACGCTAACTGCTATCATGGCATTTCAGGTGACATGCCTCAGAGATCTGGGGATACCACTTGGTACTACCTGATAGTTGTCCTCCATACAAGTAAGTGTTAAAGTTACAGCATGTTTCAGGAAGAGAGTCATGCAAGGTTCTGTACAGAGCACAGACAAACACATTAGAGATGTATAATATGTACACACTGTGTTGCTTAGTCATGCTGAGGCTCACTTGCCCAAAGGATGGTCCAGGTCCTTACCTACAATGTCCTGTAGCAGTGCCATGGCAACCCCATACTGAGAACCAACGTAGTACATGTGTTTACCAAAATGGGTAACCAGTACAGCCCTCTCAAAGTGAGGTCCTCCCTGGTGGGATCTGGCCACAGATCAAACTCCTTAAAACTATCAGCACATACCCCCACCTTGCATCCTGTGGGATGGTTGACACAGTATGACTGCACCCCATTCAGATGGGACAGGCAAGTATGCAAAGCTCTATACACTCATGCATTATGTCAGCAGCATTACAATGGCATAAACTTGGCTGTATATGACAGGAGGGACAGGCTCGTCATGGCTAAACAAACCTGACTGGTGGATAACTGCAATTAGCAGGATGTACAGAAACAAGTGGACAGTGCCATGTGACAGTTCAGATGAGGGTGCCCCCCTTACATGGAGGCACTACCTCCTCAGCTAAAAGAAGCACATAGTGTTGTTGTGATGTTGAGTAGACATGGTAAGTGACAAAAGTAGCCACTGACACAAAGCAGAACCACAATGCACAGTGCAGTTACATGTGTGACCTCAAAGGACAGGCCCAGATTGTCAGTGACCTCAAAAGACATGATGGCACATATAATAGGTCTGGACTAATACCTGACCTGTACATCCACGCTCTCTGCATCAACTACACTCCCTTGTCCCCACCACATGTGACACAGGACATTCCTACAACCTGTCCTATAACTTCCATATTTACAGAGCAGTTCATAACTGGCCTCTCATTGGAGGATACACAGCATCTATAGAACATGCTAACATTCCAGACTGCATCCCACATGTGATCTGAATAGGATTACTAACACCACTGGGACACCCTTGCAATTATACCAACACTATTGGCTGCACACCAGCCGAGTGGACAATGGCAACTGTTATTCACTTGCACAAAGGTGGTGCATCCACTGACTGACATAACTGTAAACCTCTTTGTCTGAGTATCCATATCTGTATGGCTGTAGGCACGATCATCATGGAGCTGATCAGCACACATACATATGTTCTACACACATTTGACTGTACACAGTTTGGATGTCTGACAGGTGGATCATGGCTGTTACACGTGGTGGACCTTTCTGAGGCAGTGACCATAGACCTGGGTAATGACACATCAGGGCATACAACCCCCTAGACTCAGCCAAGTCATCTGAGTATATCCCCTGCTCAGGCATCATTTACAAAGCACCCATGTAGGCATCCACGATACTATCATTGTAGGGATCACTAAGTGTCCCATTGTTGGCACACATACGCAACATAGGGACATCCATTTCCAATAGCTGATCTGTCAGCAGCAGTGCTCAACAGTATGCAGTCTTGGGTCCTCTACTGCTTGGGATCCATTCAACCACAACACAAGTGATTACTGACTGACTGTGGCTAACAATGTTGGCTGATGCCTGCAAATTGTAAGCACTCATAGAATCTTTGTGGTATGTCACTATCCTGCAAGAGGGTATTGTGAACACATGCCTGTTGACACTGTAATGGCCGTAGAATCCATGCAAATATATATGTAGTATCAGTTCCATCAGTTAAATATGCGTACCTGGTAAGTAGCACATTAGTTGCAACATGTGATATACAGAGTCAGGGTGAAAGAACTGGGCACACAGACCTGGCCACGCAGGTTTACACCTAATGTGCCTCAGATCACCCTGTCTCTAGCTTGGTATGGCAGGAATCATATGGCATAGCTGAAGCCAGAGTCACCTGTAAGTGACATGCTCATAACCTCCAAGTACTCCTCCCTCAGCATGTCAATATCTTAGTGCAATGGCCATTTGGTGTTGTACAGTATGGTCCCTCACAAGGTTACTTCAAGTCTCCAGTATGTGTTCAATGGGGAGAGTCTGCAATGAGTGTCATTGTCACCTGTGGCATATAGACTACACAGAGGTGATCTATACCTTGCATACATGGCAATGTGTGACCCTGCTTTATTGCATATGCTGCCTACCTGTAGGAGGCATAGTAGATGGATAACTCACTGTAAGGACATTAACCTCATATGTGAAGATGATACTACATGCTTGTGGGAGAGACTTATGTAGCAGACTCAAACACACCCTTGAAACAAAACTGTGCCTAATAACAAACAGAGCACCTCACCACGTGCCATCTGTATGAATGGCTGGGTGACCATTATCTCAACACAGGGCATCTGCCTGTGTCTCTCATGGACTGGGGCAATATGTGCTGATCCTGTAAATACGGGCATAAAGATATCTATGATTGTGAGGGCTGTATGGCCATTATGCCGGTGAAGTTCAAATGTGCTATGGTTCCATAACATGATGTAAAATTCTCTATCAGGCTCACATACAACCATGGCTACACTGAGGCTAGCACCACTTCCAATCACTGCATTCAGGACACGCCAAGGCACACACATAGTGCAAGTTGGCTGTATGTAGATGAGAACACTTACATATCTAATTGTCCACACTAAAGATCACAGTACATGATACATGCTACACACCATGTCTTCTAGTACTATCATTTCAGGACATACTATGCTAGATGACATCAGCAGGCCTTGTTGTGGTCAGTCCATTGGGGACCACATCACATGCTACAAAAAAATACTGCAAAACACTACCTATTTTTATGTTACCAAGATGATCATATTGATATCATTGGGACACACACACACACACACACACACACACACACACACACACACACACACACACACACACCAAGTAGCCTGCAGTGAGACTGGAACTCCTACCTGTCTAGTCTTACACACTATTGTTCACAGTATTTATCGCACACAACACGGCTTAAGTCTTGATACTACACTCTCAGCTGGTAGTCTTAAGGTGAATGACATCATCAGGCCTTGTAGAAGAGGGCAGTGTGGAAGCCAGCAAGTTACAGGGCTGAAAAGTGCATAAGCATTACAAGTGGATAGCCCATGAGGGCATGGGAGTTGCTTTCTAGGGGTATACACACAAACTCACACACATCAAGTACCCTGCAGTGAGATTAGAACCCTACCTATCTGGTCTTATTCACTGTAGATCATAGTACTTATTGCATGAGCCACAGGTTGAGTCTGTTGTATATGTAATTGCAGGCAAAGTACTTGTGCATTACATAAACTAGGCTTGTGTTGAACATCATCTGTGGTCTGCAGAGTGATATTGATTCATACTGTTATTTGCATCTATTGTCCTAGCAGTGGCATAACTGTTATTATCCTAGCTATGTGTGTACATCTACCAGTATGGCCATATGTGGCTGCTTCCAGCTAGAAGGGCAAACCTGTGGACAAGAACAATGTCCCTTGTCCATGTGTCCATTGACAACATTGCATCATCTGCTCACCTGTGTCTCTCTATGTGGTGAAATCCAACAGGGACAGGGGTCTGTAAGTAACTGGATTATGTACTTGTGTGCCTTAGTTTGGATCCTTTAAGCAACACTATAGATGTGTGACAGTGCAGATTTACTCACCATTATTAGGGTATGTAGGACAATACAGACATCCACACATACATTTCTGTAATTAACAGGTATGTATATACAAATGTGTGCCTATGATATGTGCATGTAGATATATGGGGAGAGTCTATGTACCAATGTGATATATAAATAGCTATCTATATATATATATATATATATATATATATATATATATATATATATATATATATATATAAATATATATATATATATTTGACACTACATAGTGATAGATATACTATGTATGTGAGAGAGAGATAGTGACAGATGGATATGTATACGTACATGTCTGCAGGTATTGACATATCTACACATAACTGGTCAGTCTGATGATGGGGCAACAGAATTGCGCTTATTTTAGCTAAGTGTTTGGGCATTCCCGGTGTGACAGTCAGTACTTATACAGTAACTCCAAGCCACACTTACCTTTACTCCTGTCCAGGATTTTGTGTGTTACAGACTATACCTCTCAAATGCACACTGTTTCGCAGAATGTCCAGAGCTTTGGCTCATGGTCTGTTCCTCATAAAATTTTTGGTTTTCTGGCAAATCACTTGGATGAACTTAGGATTTATCTTACTAAATAGTGACATACATTTAAGTGTTTGACTTAAAATCCTTCACAAAATTGTCTGTTGAAACACATCCTCTGTTACTTTTAGCAACTGCTTACATTTATGAGAGCCATATTTAACATATGTCCCTATTTGTGGGCCTTTGTCCCCCCATTTTGTCAGACTTTGAACAGATTTCTTACACTAAGAGGTTGAGAGGTATGTTACAGACATTGACATCTGTCCCTGTTTCTGCAGTACTGCACATCACTCTAACTGTCCACAGCAATCCCCAGCTGTCTGCTGTACTTAATATGTGACTGAGGTTCATAATGTTACACCACACACAAATAGTCTGTGAAAACACCAACATAATAATACCTCACATGCAACAGGTGTACCTACTTCCAGGTTAGAAGCATCATCACCATCACCCATGCTAACTTCCCTTGTCCACTGAGCCACACAGGCTGCCAGACAGAGTGTGATTGTGTTCTCTGTTACAGTCCTGAGATTGCCTTGTCTGCTGATATACCATTGCTGACTTACTGTTAGAGCAGTTATATGGGAACACTGCTGTGTTGGGTGTTGGGGAACAACAGCACATGATTTGCCGGGATAGGCAATAGTTCAAACATCATGTGACCCCACTGTTTAACAACTCCCTTGATTGATGTAGTGCATATTCCAACCGTGAGGCCTAGTGATTATTAGGGAACACATACTATTGGACTGGGTAGCTGTAATCCCATGCAAATGTTACTTCTGTCCACATAGCCCACTATATTTCCTCGCATAATTGCAGCAGATCCATGGACATGATACCATAATATAGTAATCCTTACAAGTAGTGTGTAGGTTAGAGACTTACCTTGCAAAGGCAGCACTTGACAGGACTGTAGTTCAGGGCTGACCTTGTGTGATGCAAGCAGTACACAGCCAATACATGGATAGGTACAGGATGTGTGGGTTGTCTGGCATCATTAATTTTACTATATGTATGTGAGTAGGAGTAAGGTGTCAGTCCCTATGGCCCTAGGTGTCTCACACAGAGTAATCGGAGGAGGGGCACTGAGCAAAACTCTGATCTGTGATATATAACAATAAGAATCCTGTTTTTTGATTATTTGTACTAGTTATTGCTTATTCTAAATATTTATAGCACTTTTATTGTCTGCTGCATACTTTTTACTGTATTTTATAGCTATAAACTAATGCATCATAGCGCCTGATAAATAAGGTTTTTACTGTCACCCTGTTTGTAAATCTTTTCTAGCTAGTTTCACTGTGTGTAAGGTATTAACTGGAAATATTTTACATTTCTTACATATCTGTTGTTTGTTCTGATTTCCTGCCAAGGACTGTTTGTTCTGATTTCCTGCCAAGGAGTGTATCATATAACTGATTTAGTTTGCCACCCCCCCCTTACTGGTGTCTTGTTCTTATACTTGGTGGCTTTGCAGTTGCCCATAAATTTGATCTGGGACACTCCTCCCAATCTAGTGTCATTAGCTCATTCTACCTAATACAGAGAGAACATTTGAGAAGGCCGACCCACTTAGTTTCTTAATGTTGAATTATCTTCTGCTCCACCTTTCTCCCTTTCCACTTTACTAACAACAAAAAAAAACTTTGCTAGAATCTCCCTGTGTTCCGACTGAGTGTGCTTCTCAGCTGATAAGTATATATATATTTTTTGGCACTTTTTAACTGTTCAGAGTTGAATAAAGCAATAACTGATTTCAGTTCAGAATGCATTTTTAATAAATTGCATTTATTTAAACTGTATTTGCTTTAATACTGCTACACACACATGTGCTAGCTTGCACTGCACTTGAATTACTTTTAGTGCTGTTTTAGCTGCTTTTCTGTAAAAAAAAAAATCTTAGCTTGTTTCCTGCCTTTCCTGTAACCATACCTCTCAATCTGGAAACATCACAAATCTGGAAAAGGCCCATGAAAAATAGGTACAAATCTATACGCTGATTAACACAAATTTGCATACATAATTATGTAACCCGCCCACTCTGATGGAATTGTGGGATACCAACTTTCAAACACAAACTGAAGAGCAGACAACCAAAATATGGCACCAGAGTCCCCCTGCAGCCATTCCAATGTCCCATTACCTGTATGTTTCACCCCATTTACCATAAACACTAATGTGTGCATACTGCTTTACTTCTACAACAATTATTTGGATTTTATTTTTACATTTTATAGCACAATGCACAAACACTAATAGACATCTGCTAAACAAAGCTGCTAAACAAAGCAATACTATCTCACAATGAAAACAGACTTGGCATTAAAACCTCTGTGCCCTTGAAACTCACATTCATTGAAACAGCATTGAAACCCACACCACATCCAAAGTAAATGCATCTGGCCAGTGGTGGATAAAGATTACCTTTGGGCTGTTTTCAAATCATTGGCTCCTCACACACAAAACAAGAAACATACATGTGTTCTTTGATACACCTTCCTGACTTTATTAAATTATATTCCTTGTATAATACAGCACAATTGTTAGAGTGCATTTTAAATTTATTGTTTGAACATTTTTCCAGTAGGCAATGAAACAAAATGCATGAACTAATAATGACAAGACTCCTAATTCAGAACATTTCCATCATAAAAGTCTAAATCCACACCCACACAATATATATATAGAATGACAGTAGTGTAAGCCATAGGCATCTTTCACAGCTTCTTGCACTTATTTTCAATTTCAGGCTTTTTTTGGAAGGGGGACAAACATTTTGGAATGTTGCTATATTAAAATGTGTTACCACAATGCGTTTCACTGCCAAGTCTTGAACCCAGAACCCTGTATACTACAGTCAGAGCAACATACCACTATGCCAGATCAGCAGTTTGCTGAAAGACAGGAAGGCTGAAACTTAAATCATTTAGTGAATTCAGTTCTCACTTCTCACCATAACTCTCAACATCTTAGCACAAAAAAACCTGGACAAAGCCAATAATGGGGGAATACAGCCCCAAAATAGAGACAAATTTCAAATACTGATGTTATAAACTTAGAAAATTGCTAGAATAAAAGGTTTTGTGTTACCATTTATTTTCTGAAGAATATGAAGTCTGAAATTCAAATGCCTGTCATTATTTAGTGAATTCAATTCTTCAGTGATTTGCCACAAAAATCCTTCAAACCACAGATTTTATGAGGAACAGATCACAAATATAAAGCATAAATTCACAAGTGGTGGTGGCTAGGGACTTTAGTTTTTTTTTTTGAGCCTGAGTACCTCTAGCTACCAGGTATATTACATTGTGGCATTTTCACAAAGACACACACACACACACACACACACACACACACACACACACACACACACACAAAGCTGGGAAAAAGTCAGAAATTAATCGATATGGTTGGAGGTATGCCTGTAACTAGTCTAGTCTAGATACAGATTTCCTGTATCCAGGACTGTTTGTAAGCTTCTGAGTGGTGCTAAATTCTGCTCTTCAATTTTTTCCTTAGATCTGCTAGTTCTCTCCTCTATTTCTCTCCTCTCCTGTACTTTTACTAGCTTATTAGTCTAGCACTTTGCCAGACTTATTGTAGCAATTATTGTAGCACACAAAAGTGCAATCAGCACTAAACATTATACAAGGAAACAGCTCCAGTACTACCCACCCCTCCAGGCATGTCTAAAGGTCAGTTCTCCTATTAACCTGGTGAACTTAGGCATCCTGTGATAATGTAGCAACTGCCTTATGTACACTGACAACCCTCATCTCTTTGATCCCAACACTCAGATCTGTGAGATATGCACTTATATATCCAAAATGGAAGCTGTGCACTCTCCAGCCAAGACCAGAATAGCTGGTCAAGAGGAGAAGGTCAACACTTCACCACACCACATGGAACACACAGCCATCCAGAACGCACTGCCTTCCCATAAAAACACAAGCCATACACCCACCTTCATGGTGACACTGAATAAATATCTACCTAAACAGCAGAGACCTCCAAGACAGAAATGCACTCGACCACCACAACACAACACTACTCATGAGACACATAACTTTCCTAAACAGTGTGCCACTCAACCAAAGCCCCTAAGGCAAAACAGCATGCCCAACACACTAATCATAGGTGACTTGATAGTGAGGCACACTGATGTCCCACTCACTAGGCTGAATACGAAGAAAGTAACAGTCAGCTGCCTGTCAGACACCAGGATCCACCACATAACACATGCACTCAGGTCCCTCAACAACAGGTACAAATATAACTCTGTCATTGTACATGTGGGTGTGAATGACCTGAAATGTACCTCCCTGGACTACATGAAAAGAGACATGAAGGAGCTCTCTGATTATGTAGCCCAGGCAGGTATGACCTTAGCCCTGAGCAGCATCCTATCATCACCCAGAATGATACCACAGTGCAAGCAGAAAAGTATTGATTTCAACAATTGGCTAAGTTTTTGGTGTCATTTTAAGGGTATCCAGTATCTGTCTGCCTGGGATGACATGATTGACAGACCTCAATGCTTTGCCAGAGATGGCCTGCATCTGTCACCCCTGGGCTTCTGGATACTGGCCAGGGCTCTTGCCAACCATATTATGCCTTTTTTAGGTGGTATTCCAAAGACCAAATTACCACTGTAACAGCTACAAACAAATGCAATCTGTGGGTCATGCTGCTCAATGCTAGAAGTCTAAATCTCAAAATGCACTCACTCAAAGCACTCCTTAAAATGGAGAACATTGACATCTGTGCCATAACAGAGACCTGGTTCAAGGCAGCAGAAAGCACCCCTGCACTACCAGGCTATAACTCATTACACACCTTTGTACCACAGAACTTAGACTGAAGCTCCAAAGGTGGTGGTGTTTTCATATACATAAAGGATGCACAGACCTCCAGACTGGTAGTCCAACATAACACATCTGAGATACTTCAGGTGCCACTAACATTGGGTAAGATAGCTATTCAGGTTGTAGCCTGCTATAGGTCCCCAACCATGTCCCAAGACTCACACTCCATGTCCCTAAGCACCCTGGAGAATATTTGGTTCCAACCTAATACACTCATACTGGGCGACTTCAATTACCCTTCCATTAACTAGGAAAACTACTCATGTAACAATACACTTGCCCAACGTTTCCTGGAATTCATTAATTACAATGCCCTGGACCAGCTCGTTCTTATCCCAACTAGAGGTAGCAACATCCTTGATCTGGTCATTACTAACATGAGTGACTGTTGCTCTACACCAATAGTCAACTCCTCCCTGGTTAGATCCGGCCACAAACTAATCACCTTGGAAATCCACATCCCTCCCACCCCACCCCACAAAGGTAACTGTTAGAAAAATATATATTTACATATATGCTGCCTAGGAAAATATATATTCACATATATGCTGCCTAGAAAAATATATATTCACATATATGCTGCTTAGGAAAATATGTATTCAAACATTCAGACATATATAAGTTGTGTGGTCAGATATATAGAGAAATGTGTGCCTTAGACAGGAATAAATGTGCTCAAATCTATATGGAGAGCAAAGGTTGAAAAATAGAATAATATGTAATGCATTTAATTCTGTTTTACTAGAATAATAGTAGAAATAAACTGCATATTATTACTTGAAGCATAAGCTGCAGTGTGACTAGAAACTTGGCCTTGGCAGAGATCAGCTCGGCCTGGCTCATGTCTGTCAGTGAAAGATTATTTTGCAAAGTTAGAAAATAATGAATCTGTGTGCATGTGTATCTTTTCCTGCTTCCACCAGAAGAATAGCCTACTATCAAAGATAATGTCCAGCTGGTGAACAAGAAAGAGACAAAGAGAAGCATTAAAGAAGACATGCACCCATTGTATTCGAACTAATCTAAGAGCCTTGAATTGGCTACATCCTCGGAAGGACATTGTGACTGACCAGGTGCTTGCAAGGCTGTAATATTCTCATGGGAAAAAGATTTTTTGAAAAACACCATCTCAGCACTTTTTCATAAGTTACTATGATGTAAAGACCCTGTCACTGACCACGTCAGCGAGGTGGGCAAAAGCTGATAGTAAAACATATAAAATGTCATGTGTTTCACCAATAAAACTAGACAAAATTCTGTACAAGTTTGTGTATGTTTTTTTGCCTCCTAATGTACATTAGAGTATTTGTAAATTAGATACTTGAGTTTCCTGCATTACTGTTTGTTATTGACTGTCATTGTTTTTAAATGCCAGATGATTTTTACCGTCTGACTTTAACAAATTTATTTAACATTTTGGTCCTAATCTTGGTAAGCTGCAGGTCAGAGCATATAGGTGGCACCGAAACCCGCGCAGAAGAAGGAAAGACCTCCGACTGAATTGTCGATCTAAAGAGGCTGTCCACTTGTCTGATCTGTGGCGGAAAACTGGATCCTAAAGAAGCATAACAGTAAACGGGAGGCTTCTTTGTTTTTGTTTTAGATCAGGGACCAGGTTACACTGTGCTATTGCTAAGGTTTGTGATAGCAGGGAGAGGTAGTCAAGCATTGTATCTTGAGTCATAGATCAGGAAGTAAACAAAGCAAAGTAAAACAGTTATTCTAGACACTACTGTGGATACGGGAATAAGATACCACGTGGTACAAGAGAAAGGGTTACGTAACAGTTCTTTTTTAAGAGACATGGGAAATGAATGCACTAAAGGGTCACGTGACCCGCCCTAACAGAAGACGCAAAGTATATGCAATTGCAAAGAGCAGATAATGTGAGACATTTTTCAAAATGGGTTAATAAGTATGACTTTGATGGTAAATTAGATAAAATATCATTAGTAAAACTTTTGAAACAGTTAAAATCAAGGTCAGGCAAAAACAACAACAGTTCTCAAGCACATAGGTGGATTGAGGAAGTGAACAAGGAACAGAAAATAAAATGCAAAAGCATTATTTTTAGACAAAGAGGATAATAATACAGTAGTAGCATCGGTCCCTCCCTACCACCTCCTCCGATGCCTTACTTAGAATATGAAGCCCCACGTTATCCGGAGACAACAGGGTATTAAGACAACCATTTGTAAGAGAACCTATCGGAACTAGATCCCAACCCCGTCAAACATTTATAGATGTTCAACCAGGAAATTCATTAGATGAGAGTGAGGAAATCTGTCCATTAATTGAAGTACCAAACCCACAGGCAGGACAGGAGGGCCAGGCCTCAACTCTCTTAGTGTATAGACCGTGGACACCGGAAGACATCCGAAAGCTACAGAGGGAATTCCCCATCCAAAAATTAACTTTGAGAAATTTTACAAGATTTACAGGGTATGAGATTGAGTTATCACCTGAATGGGGAAGAGGTAGAAAGAGTAGTTAGACAAATTTTGGGTCCGGACTGACATATGATTTGTGGTGCCTGGAATGCCCGCGACGCGCAACTCAGGCCACTCCCACATAGTGGAACTAGATGCTAGATTGAAGGGTCTTACAGACCAAAATGGAAACCTAGGGCAGATTGGACTTGTATTAACCAATGCAACAAGATAATGAAACAGTATACTATGGTAGATTATTAGAATGTTTCAATAATCATAGTGGTATGACTATTCCTGAAAATCAAAAATGATAGCCCATATGAACAGCAGTTGAAGAATGCATTTTTAAAAGGTTGTATTGCCCCTATCAATAGCCATATGATAGATCAAGTAGGCTCCAAGCCTTGTTAGAGTATGCTAGGCATGCCGAAAACATTTTAACAGTAAAAGAAAAGAAACAGGTCTTCACAGCTGAAGACGGTGCGGAAGTTTTGTAGTACAAACAGCCAAAAGGGTGGAAATGCTCAGGGTAACAAACGCTCTGACAGAAACTCAGAGTTTTATGAGGACAGAAAAAGAGGTGAGTGCTTCAAGAAGGGACATTTAAAGGGATTGCAGGAGCAAGGCACCTGTGGAAAAAAAGGATAAGGATGATGAGGATTGACTAGATGGCAGTTATACTGCTCGGCAGTCATTAGGAGAGACTAATGAGCAGGGAATAATGTAAATACCTTAGAAGAAACAAATGATATGCAACCGGATGTAGAAGTTGGGGAAAGTGAAGTTTTGGACTTGGCACTACTGAGCTTGGAGCTCTATTTAGCAGACACTAAACCGAAGTTACACTTCTGGTGGAAGGAGAGAAGTCAAATTTTGTGTGATTCAGGAGCATCACGAACTTTGATACACCCTTCAAAGTTACCGAACATTCTGAGTCACCCGATTATATATTAGTGAAAGCAGCAAACGGACAGCTGTACAGGGAACCACTTTCCCATGATATAGCAATAACTGACCCTGTCTCGGTATAACCCAGAGAAGTAAAATAGTACTTTCTGCCAAATGCCCCATGAACTTATTAGGAAGAGATCTTATGCAACTTTTGGCATAGCAGTAGTCCCTACCATGGATGGTATGGAGGCACAGAGACAAACTGATGCTTTTGTAGTACGATCGAGGGTGAGGCCTATTATTGGTACAGCCAGGACCTGGTTACAACCGGTCCAGGGGCAGTGACCAAGGAACTGATGAATGTAGCCACCAGCAAGGTGCTTCCCTCGATGTTGATCAACAACATTTGTTACATTGTACCCTATATTATTGTAGCACATCAGGGCCTGATAAAGAATATGAACAAAAGTTGTTCAGGAATCCAAATAGACTAATACTACGGACTTTATTCTGGGACTCTGAGGGCAATAGTGTAGTGAGTTGTTCATTACCTCAGGAATTCTTGGAATTGTACAAATCCAATAAACTACATGTTAGCCTAACCAAAAACAGGAATGTTAGGTGGGTAGACTTGGGTGACAAAGTAATGGGAGAAACTAACTGACTTAGAGTTATCGGACTTAGGAGTACAGAAACAGAAACTAAATTGGTTAACATAAGCGCCAGCTGTACACTTACAACAGAGTGAAGACAGCTGATTTTGATAGAAGAAGAAGAAAAGCTTTGAGTGAAATACCAGATGTTCTTTGGTCAACAGGAAATCGGATGTAGGACTTATTCAACAGCAGGGCCAGTAGTTATTACACCAAAATCGGCCTTTAGACCAAGAAAAGACAATATCCTTTGAGCAAGGATGCAGAACAGGAATCAAACCTATCATAATGGCATTACTTAAGAAAGGGATACTGGTAGAATCCTTGATTCACCATGTAATACTCCTCTATTTCCTGTTAAAAAGCAAACGGAGAATGGCGGATGGTACAAGATTTACAGGCTGTAAATGATGCGGTATTACCAAGCACCTACGGTGCCAGACCCACATACCTTGTTAAATGATTTGAAGCCGCAACAAAATATTTCACCGTGGTAGATATTAGCAATGCATTTTCTCAATACCTATCCACCCTGACAGCCAGCATTGGTTTGCATTCACATTTCAGGGCAAAAGGTATACTACCACAGGGATATAGTGAAAGTCCAACAATATTCAGAGATGGCTAGCAACCTGGCAATTTTCTCCACCAGGGGCAGTCAAGTATTACTTTATGTAGATGACATCTTGCTTGCAGCCCCTACCCAGCAGCAATGTAGGGAAGACACAATAGCATTGTTGAAATTCCTAGCTGAGCAAGGACATAAAGTGAATAAACATAAATTGCAACTTTGGAAAGAACAGGTTAAATACCTGGGATATGTGATATCCAAAGAAGGTAGAACATTAGATGAAGATAGGAAAACAGCAATCTTACAAGCACCTAGACCAACTACCAAAAGGAAATGATGTCCTTCTTGGGAACGACTAATTTTGTCGGGTTGGATACCAATTATGCTTTCAAACGGCTCTATTGGCTGATTTAATATTTAAAACACCAATGGCAGCACAAGAAACACTGCTTTGGACACCGGAAGCAGAAGCAGCTTTTGCAGACTAAAACAACTGATAGTTTCATTAGTTTTAGGGCTTCCAATTACCATAAGAGATTTTTCCAGACTGTAGATTGTAGGCAGGGATATATGACGTCAGTACTGACGCAACAACATGGCAGCAAGCAACGCCCCATAGCTTACTATTCATCACAGTTAGATCCGTGGCACGATCATTGCCCTGTGTACAAGCAGTTGTTGCAGCAGCTATGGCAGTGCAAGCTCAGTGGTATTGTTCCATCCTCTCACGTTGAGAGTACCTCATGCAGTTGCAATAATTTTACTGCAAGAAAAATAGCATTTTGTCCCCTGCCAGACATCTTTCTTGTATGACCATACTTTTGAGTCAACCTCACATGACGATTGAACGATGCACCACATTAAATCCATCGACATTACTTCCGATTCCTGTAGATGGCACACCACACAGTTGCCTACAGGAAATCGAACAAATAACCACACCCAGACAAGATCTTACTGATGTGCCTTTAGCTGATGCAGAGGTGACATTTTACGTGGATGGGTCCTGTAGAGGTCCAACAGGAAAGAACCTAGTGGGTTATGCAGTAGTGACTGATAACGAAATCAGAAGCACAACCCCTGCAACATAACCTGTCAGCTCAAGCAGCAGAATTGATAGCTGCACTCTAGCAAAGACAAATGTGTTAACATATATACTGACAGTCAGTATGCTTTCTCTACAGTGCATGTCTTTGCGCAACAGTGGAAGAACAGGGAATGATAACATCTACTGGCAAACCAATTAATCATGCACAATTGATTTTGAACCTGTTAGATTCTATTCAGTTACCCACTAGAATAGCTATCTGTAAATGTGCAGCCCATACCAAACAACAAGATAGAATTTGAAAAGGAATGCTCGGGCTGATGCAGGTGCAAAGCAAGTTGCCTCAGACCTAGAAACTGTGTTTTAAATGAAGAAGTACAACCTTCTGAGACTCTAGATTTAGAAATCTTAAAAACGATGCAGACATTATCGACAAAAGGAGAGAACGAAAAGTGGATAAAACGAGGAGCAATCCTTGAAGAGGGACTGTACATCTCCAAAGAGAAAAGCCAATATTGCCATCTAATTTATTTAGATATGCAGCTTTGTTGAGTCATGGGCAGAGCCATGTCTCAACAGGGGGGATGGTACAGTTAGTTAACAAGACATTAATTATACACAAAAATTTTGTGCAACATGTCATATTTGTAGCAAACATCATGCACAGGAGCATTTAAACCATCCGCTCCATACTATTTGTATGGATTTCATAGAACTGAATAAATGTGAAGGGAAAAAATACTGTTTAGTGATCATAGATATGTTTTCAAAATGGGTAGAAGCTTTTCCGACCAGGAATCCGGATGCAGCAACAGTAGCAAAAGCCTTAGTAAAAGAAATCATTCCTAGATTTGGCATACCGGAAAGAATTTTTAGTGACAATGGAACACATTTTGTAAACCAGACAATACATCAGCTTGGGAGATTTTTTGGGATTTCCTTGAAAAAACATTGTGCTTATCACCCTCAGTCAGCAGGACTGGTGGAGAGGTACAATGGAATTTTGAAAAATAAGTTGAGAAAATTAATGAGTGAGACTCAAATGACTTGGATTTGCTGTCTGCCTTTAGCACTGCTGAGCATGAGAACTGTTCCAAATGTAATTGAGGTAGTGTTTGGAAGAGCATATTGTGTGCCACAATGGAAAGCCCTCATGCCTGCAGAGCTGGAGGATGGCTCATTAGCTAGTTATATGAAGAAATTGTTAACAAATAAGACTGTTTTGCAGTTGAACTCTTTTCAGACAAACAAGAAGCAAAACCGGAGGCCGCTGACCCCGGGTCCTGGATCTGGCTGAAAATCATCAAAAGAAAGAACTGGGCGAGTCCAAAGTGGGAAGGTCCGTACCAGGTACTATTGGCAACACCTACTGCAGTAAAATTGCTGAGAGATCATCTTGGGTTCATTTGACACTGTAAACCACTCAAAGAATTTAAGTTGGACAAACATTTTTAACTGACATACCACAGATACAGGATGGCCAGAGGCAGAGTGAATAAAAATGTGAAACAACCCCAAAGACATTGGTTCACTGGCCTACTGATCATACATTTATTAACCATGTTTGTAGTGACTTTTGTTGTTATGGTTTTTCTTGCATATAACTACAGAAGTGAAATTGATAAAACGTGATGATGGACTGGCTATAGACTGGCACCCTAACTTCAACACATACCTGGCTATGAAACGAGTCTATGTAGAGACTATGAATGTTTCAAATTGCTGGGTTTGTACTGCAATACCACAGCATATGGAGGACTTTAATGTCTGCTGTCCCCTGGGGATAAATGAAACTTGGGAAAACCTATTATTTGACACGGGTACTGTGAGATCACAAGATAAAGTGGCATTATATTTACCTACTCAGAAAGGAATTGTTTGCTTTGTTAAAATGATACACTCCAGGTTGGTTGGAGTAACTGTAACATAACTGTGTCTTACAAATGTTATATAAAACCTGTAGACCAAGGTACTAGTTGTAGCACTAACTATGGTTCATACTTAAGCTTGATGAAAACAACATTGAGAGATGTGCAAAAACTCCTGAAATATATAGACAATTATCTGTTATAGATAAAAAAATGTTTCATTCAGGGTTAACCCGCATCAGTACTAAAGTAGAAAACTGTTATTTTGTTTGTGGGAAAAGGCCTATAAATGGTTACCTGAGAATTGGTCCGCAGTTGTTTTTGGGTTATCTGGTTCCAGCCATAAGACATACTGCAGAATTGCCGCTGGGTAAAATACGCAATGTGAGAAATGTAGCTCAGCAAGCCGAGAATACAGTCAGAAAACCTGCTAATCCAGTGGGTAAGATTGAAGCAAGCTGGAAGGATCATTCGGCCGTGAAGGACAAAGAAAACTGACTCATATGGACTTGTATCCTGGGCTGGGATATTCCCAGCCTACGGAGCAGTCAAATCGATTTGGGAACTGAGGAAATTGTCAAAACTCCTCAAGTAATGAGCAATGCGACTTTTCCGCTCTTGAACTTGTGACTGATGAAATGAATGCAATGAGAACAGTCGTACTACAGAACCGAATGGCTCTCGACTTCACCCTAGCGGCGAGATTATCAAAGAAGAATGCTTCCAGACAACCAACACGAAATCAATGATCACCTGGAGGTAATACAGCAGGTGTCAGCAATGGCAGAACCAGGCCCATACCCACTGATGAACTTTTTCCAGAATCTATTTGGGGGTGGGGTCGGTCCTATGAATATTCTGATTGCAATTTGTGTAGTGCTGCTCATAATTGGAGCATGTGTCTGCTGCGGCATACCCTGTGTGAAAAAATTAGTTAAAGACCTAGTTGACATATCAGTAACTGAAACTATGTACCAGGACATGGAATTGAATTTGTTGATACCAAGTGAAAGCCTATCTGAAATATAAAACAAATGACTTACTTAGCTGAAAATCCTTGAAAGGAAAAGGCTAAGAAATGAAATGATACTGTTTATGTTTCAAATAGAATGAAATGCATTAACAGGAGGGAGAATGTTAGAAAAATATATATTTACATATATGCTGCCTAGGAAAATATATATTCACATATATGCTGCCTAGAAAAATATATATTCACATATATGCTGCTTAGGAAAATATGTATTCAAACATTCAGACATATATAAGTTCAGATATATAGAGAAATGTGTGCCTTAGACAGGAATAAATGTGCTCAAATCTATATGGAGAGCAAAGGTTGAAAAATAGAATAATATGTAATGCATTTAATTCTGTTTTACTAGAATAATAGTAGAAATAAACTCGCATATTATTGCTTGAAGCATAAGCTGCAGTGTGACTAGAAACTTGGCCTTGGCAGAGATCAGCTCGGCCTGGCTCATGTCTGTCAGTGAAAGATTATTTTGCAAAGTTAGAAAATAATGAATCTGTGTGCATGTGTATCTTTTCCTGCTTCCACCAGAAGAATAGCCTTGTGCGCACTATCAAAGATAATGTCCAGCTGGTGAACAAGAAAGAGACAAAGAGAAGCATTAAAGAAGACATGCACCCATTGTATTCGAACTAATCTAAGAGCCTTGAATTGGCTACATCCTCGGAAGGACATTGTGACTGACCAGGTGCTTGCAAGGCTGTAATATTCCCATGGGAAAAAGATTTTGAAAACACCATCTCAGCACTTTTTCATAAGTTACTATGATGTAAAGACCCTGTCACTGACCACGTCAGTGAGGTGGGCAAAAGCTGATAGTAAAACATATAAAATGTCATGTGTTTCACCAATAAAACTAGACAAAATTCTGTACAAGTTTGTGTATGGTTTTTTGCCTCCTAATGTACATTAGAGTATTTGTAAATTAGATACTTGAGTTTCCTGCATTACTGTTTGTTATTGACCGTCATTGTTTTTAAATGCCAGATGATTTTTACAGTCTGACTTTAACAAATTTATTTAACAGTAACCATCATGAAAAACTTCTCCAAAGCTAACTTTGGGCTCCTAAAAACAGAAGTGGCTAACTTCACGGCACCCATGCAAATGGAGAATAGTTGCATGACTGCAGAATCATGCACCAATGCACTGTACGAACACGTACACAAATGCATGGATCTCACCATACCCAATAGAACCAAGATGCTCTCCTCCAAAAAAAAATAAAGCCAAACTGGTGGTCCCCTGTCATAAACAAACTCTACAACAGAAGGAGGAAACTGATGTGGTATAAGGTGAAGTCCCAAGACTGGAAAAACTCCCTTATCAGCCTCAACAAAAAGTTGAGATCCCTCATTAAATCCTCTAAAGCTAGCTATGAAAACAGAATTGCAGCAGATGGTAAAACCAACCACAAAGCCTTCTATAGTTATGCAAAAAATCTCCATGGCAATACCCAGATTTGCTCTGAGCTACTGCACAATGGTACCTCCTATACCATGCCAACAGATATTGCCAATATACTGGCCAACAGATTCAGTGCCAACTTTACCCCTCTCTCCCCCAGCAAAGGACCAGTCACAATATCAGTAGATTGCCAGGCATCTAGTATTACTGCTACACAGGTTAAAACAGCACTGTCAAAGGCCAAGAATACAGCTTCTATGGGACCTGACAATATCCCTGGCTGTGAACTACATGAACTCCAGAGTGAACTGGCATCTCACCTGTGTGCCCTGTTCAGTCACAGCCTCACCTCAGGCTATGTCCCTACCGAATGGCACACTGCTACAGTCATCCCTCTCCACAAAGGAGGACCGACTACAGGAGCTGGGAACTATTACCCCATTAGCCTGATGAGTCTCATATGGAAGGCTATGGAATGCATCATCATGGACCTAATAAACAAGGATATAGGGAATCTCCTAACTCTGGATCCCACACAGTTTGGTTTTGTGAAGAGTAGATCATGCCTGCTCAACTTGGTCAACTTCTTTGATTCAGTCACCAGAGGTGTGGATGAAGGTAAGGTGGTTCATACAGCCTACCATGATCTGGCCAAGCCCTTTGATACAATTCCCCACTCAGGAATCATAGAAAAACTCTCTAAGCTAGGCATCAATGCCTATATCACTAGGTGGATTGCAACCTGGCTCACAGATAGAACCCACAGTGTGAAAGTAGCTGACCAGTCACGAGTGGAGTCCCACAGGATTCAGTCCTGGATCCTCTCTTGTTTGGTATCTACTTCTCTGATGTCCAGGCCAACATGAAGGGACTCTGAGTGACAAAGTTCACAGATGATTGCAAGTTGGGAGCTATTAATAACTCCCCAAGTGATGTTGACATCCTACAGAAAGTCCTCACTGAGACCAGTGACTGGTGTCAGAACCATGGCCTTAAGCTCAATGCCAAAAAGTGTGTCATCATGCCCTTTGGGAAAACCCAGTTCACATGAATTACCACATTGATTGTAGTCCACTGAACACAGATGGCGTTATAAGAGATCTGGGAATACAGGTTGACAGCAACCTCTCTTTTGACCACCACATTGCCACTGTAGTCAAAAAGTCCTTCTATGTGGCACACCTCATTACTAAGGGTTTTCAATCCAGGAAAAAAGAGGTCATTGTCTCCCTCTACTCTTCCCTGATTATGTCAATCATTGAGTACAAGGCTCCATTTGGCATGTACCTCACTAAACACCTGCAACAACTGGAGAGGCTGCAAAAGTACCTCACAAAAAGGATCATAGGGCTTAAATATTTGTCCTATATGGATAGACTCAAAAAACTCCAACTATTCTCTGTCTCATATCACCTACTTAGAGGTGATGTCTGCTTGACTTACAAAGCCATGTCTGACCCAGCTCTGTTAGAAATGCTACATCTAAAGAAATCCCAATCCCTCCACACCACATACTCCAGAGACCTCAACCTCATTACCACAATCAACAGAACATGCTGGAGGGACAGGTTCATAACCCAGAGACTGCGCATGCTATGGAACAGACTTCCCATACATGTCAAGCAGAGCACCTCACTGATCCTCTTCAAGAGAAATCTTGATGAGTGGATGGGAAATAGAAAATTCACCCCAGGGATCACTCCAGTGGCTTTACTTGACAGAGACACTGGGAACTAAGGTTGGGTGGCACAATGCCAGGGTAATCATATGGGCTAAGCTTGTAAAGGCACCAGGGCCATTAGCTTAGTGCACACCTATGAACCTATGTGCTGTCTCTTAGCCAAAGCCAGGTTATACTGGGCATGCCTATGTCTGCCTCAGGACATCATCAGTGGGTTCCTCCTCTGAGTAGTCCTGTGAGTGTAGCTGTGGTGACATAGGCACTGGTGGGGGGCTGTGTATTCCTTCCCATTGCTGAGCCTGCTGCAGCTGTTTCCACAGGATCATATTGTGTAGCATGGCACATACAGTGAACATATGGACACATGTTGCTGGAGAGTACTGCAGGGTTCCTACAGATATACAGAGGCACCAAAACCATGACTTCAGAAGCCCAAACACATGCTCTATGGTGTTCCTTGTTTGTGCATGTGCCTCATTATGATGTTCTTCTGTGGGTGCATCTATATTTCTGATGGGTGTCATAATCCATGGTTCTAGTGCATAGCCAGCATCTCCCAGTAAATGGTCATGTGGGATGTCCCCCCAGCAAACATCTGGCACAGCTGTGATGAGTGGCAGATATGGGAGTCATGATAACTGCCAGTACTGCCAGCACACACATTCAAAATAATGCCCTGTGTACTGCACATGACCTGCAGTTGATGAACTGGTACCCCTTGCAGTTGACTTAGATTCTACCCTCCTCACCAGGTGGTGCCTTGATGTGTACATGAGTGCAATTTATGACACCCAGTACCTCAGGGTAGTGTGCTACATGGTAGAAGTGTTGCATATTGCTGGCCCTTTCCTCAGGGATGACAGGAAACTAAATGTGACACTATCATGTGTTAGTATGGCATCCAGGAACTGATGGAGTACCCTGAAAGCAGATGCCTGTGAAATCCCCATCATGTCCCCAGTTGGTCTTTGGAAAGTACCTGTAGTTAGTATGCGAAGTGCTACACATACCTTTGTTTCCACTAGGATGGGTTCCCCTCTGTTGGCTCTGGGTTTGAGTTGTGGGTGGAAAAGCTCAGTGAGTTCTTGTGGTATGCCCCTGTCCACCCTGTAGTGTTCTACAATCTCCAGCTCATGTAGCCCCTAGAAGGTTACTCTGGGCCTGAACACTCTTCTTCTGTGCTGTCTAGGCCTATTGTCAGCAGCAGAAGCAGCAGCAGCAGTGAATTCAGCATCTAGGACATACAGATGTAATAGACCTGCAACAGCCCTTAGTATTCTCTCAGTTAAAATTCCTATGTCTCTACTCCAATGTTGCAGAGTATGGGGGAAAATCAGATTGTAGGGTGTATGCATACTTTATAGTGCTCTGCTGTAGGTGCTGACTGTGATTGGCTAACTACAATGCATTGCACCTGCCTAGTATATCATTAACATTATTTAATGGCCCTAGTTTAAGTTAAACAGAGGTCAAAATTAATTAATATGTCACTGGGTTTTAGATACAATCAGCACTGCACCGAACCATGCAAATCTGCATCCTGTAGGTAAACAAAGCTTAGTAGTTAGTGTACACACACCCTCTTGAAAGGACATGCTCAGCACAGTGGAGTGCCCTGCAAACCTACTGAAACTCGTTCCCCTTAGCTAAACAAACCTTAAAAGTGAGTGCAGACACACCCCTGCAAGGATGCGCTCAGCACTGCGGTGCACCACACAAACAATCTGAAATAAGCTTAGAAGTCATTGGACACACCCTCCCCTGATGTCAGCTACCTCCTCTGTAAACAATAACATGGTTCTCTGCCTACACAAAGGGAATATGCAGATATGATCACCCCTTTGTGCTATTCAGTAACTCCACCTCATTTGTATAGGGATCTGTGCTCATAGCCTGGAAACTATATGCTTCAAAGCCTTACCATGTTAGCAACAGCACCAATGCACCATGGCAGATACTCCATGCAGGGTTCTGTAATACATTACTGTCACATCATATTAATTTTTTTTTCTATAAAGCATGTTTGCGCACTGCAGTGCACCGCACAAACATGCCCAGATTATTAAAAAAATAAATACATTTAATTTTACTTATTTTTCTTTAATTTGTCAGACACACAGAGAATAGTTTCACTCATATCTATATGTGGTATGCCATTTCTGTCCCTCTATCTACATTTTTACAGCACTTTTTATCTGTCTATATTCCTGTACACAGAATTTTTCCATGTACACTACAGACACTGAAACAAGGACTGCATAACTGCTTATCTGCTTATTGGATCACTTTACCTGCCTCATTTGCATGAGATTCACCTGCTTATGAGGTGATTTGCATGGCACTGAGGTTTCCGTGTTGGTGCTCTCATGTATGCCACTCAGCAGCACTTTCTGAATCTAAAAATGTTCACACCCATGTTAGCAGTGTGGCACAATGCCTACACAGAAAAAAAATGTGTAGGCTTTATTAAATTCCCCTCAAAGTCTATATTCTCAAGGCTGGGGTAACTCATGTTTTCATATCTCAGCAAGGGACCACAAATCAACAGTCGAAGAATGCATTTATTTATTTGTCAATTTGTTATCAGGTAAGTAAGCTGGTCAATTGTACATATTCAGTCACAATCAGGGTATAAAGCATAAAATAATAAAGGTAAATAAAGCACAAATATATCCAGACATATGTAGACATTTAAACCATAGAAAATGAAAGAGAAATTATTTTAGAAGCATAATAATGTTATAGTCGATAAGTTAACATTAGTAATTAAGTTTAAGATGTTTATATATATTTATATATATATATATATATATATATATATATATATATATATGTGTGTGTGTGTGTGTATATTTCTGAAAGTGATCATATTTATGAGGAAATCAAGCTCAATGTGTGCTGTGAAGGTCCACATCCCTTAAATGTTCAATTCTAATGACTCAACAAAACAATTCCCCCTTATTTTAGAAACAATGGCATTTGGATTCCTTACCAAGACATTATATGAGCTCTTAAAAGTTTTAAGGGTTACGTTATGGTTTACTTCTTTAGGGATGTGATTCCAAAGAGCAGGACCTACTCTGATAAAAGATGTTCTCTCTAATTGCTTGTTTCAATTTTGGTCTGGAATAAGTGAATAGTTTAGATCTGTGAGGAGAAGTTTTCTTTTCAGGAGTGGGCAAATCTTAAAATACTAGGGTACCCAAAGAAAGGTAGCACTGTAGGTGCAGAGTGCAAGTGGAGTTTATCAAGCAATTCACCATGATGCGTAGTCTGTCCAACTAGGAGTGCAAACCTAGAGATTTTTAATTTGTTGTCTGTAGTCTTTGGCAATTCTCTGCTGGGTACAAATTTAGTAGTGATAATGCATATTCCACATTGAGCATTAGCATATTTTTGCATGTTGTTGCTTTGTGGGTGGATGGAGAGAGGAGGTGGGAGATATGGTAACCCAACTGATGTTGATGGAGAACTTTGGAGGTTTTGTTGTCAGTATTGGTGAAGAAGTTCAAGAGAGGGTCTAAGATAAATCATGGGTATTTCTGCTCCTTAGTGCTTGGAGTGGTAAGCAGTGCATCAGCTTTGGAGGACAGTCACTTTATGCTTGTGAACAACATTACAGTATTTTTGAGGTGTTGACTAATACTCTGTTTACCTGAAGCCATTTGCAAAGAATAGTGAATTTTGCTTGCAGATCACTTTGAAGAGAATGATGAGGTTTACTGGATTCCAGCAAAGAATACTCAGAAAATTTAGAAATTTGTGTGTGAGTGGGAATTGAAGCATGTCATAATATGTCCATTCTATAGCAACGAACAAGGCAATCACAGAGGGCTATCAAAGCAGAGAAAGGTTTAGGTTCAGAGGTACTTATTAAGGTATTGACCTGTAAGGAGCTTAAGAAACTTAGCTTTGCATTCATATGGCAGTTTTTTTGGCCTTTGCATTTTGTGTATGAGTACCCAGCAGTAGGCAGAACATGGGTGCTTAAGTGCAATTAATTTGTGGTTCCCATCCATTCATCAATATTACATATGACCAGATTAAGTGAAGTACTTTGCTTTATGCAAAGTGGAAAATGGCTCCATAGAAGTGGTATTCTCAGTGATAAATACCTATCCCTCCAACATGTTCTATTTATGTTCAAAAGAGATTGAGATCCTTTAAGCAGATGTTCACACTGCCATTGGATTTTTGAATGTCTAATAGCTCAGAAAGCATAGCACCTATTAATGCTCTGTATGTAAAGCAGAGGCCACCTTTTGGCAGCCCGTATAATACCAAAAAGAGGGAATGGTTTTGACATGGCCTGTACAGTTTCTTTTTTGTCAAAAAGTATTGCTGTCTTTCTAGTTATACCAAGTGTTTGACTAGCAAGATACTGACAGGGGCATTACTGTGAATGACTGGACAAATGAGATCTGAGTACATTATCCTTTGACCTGGATAATGAATCTTTAAATGTCAACTGTTTGATGAAAAAAGGACTTCCTTACAATAGTGAAGATACTGTGATCAAAGGGCAGCTCATTGTCTAAATAGATTCCAAGATCCCTGACTAAAGGACCAACTTCAAGGAGGGATGTTGCAGATGTAATACTTACAAAGTCATGCTTGTTGAAGTATACCATTATACAATTCTTGGCATTTAGTCTTAGTCCATGGTTGTAACACCAGCTACATGTTTGGGAAAGTCTTTCTTGAACATTTTCCAGCAGTAATGCCCGCTGATAAACAAGCCCACCACTTCACAGCAGTATATCAAGCTGCCTCAGACTGACAAAAAACAAACATCCTACATTATTTAACACTCACTAAGCAGCGCGTTTGTGTGTGTGAGAGTGTATGCATGTATGAGAGTAAGAGAGAGAGAGATCGATTGAGCAAAACTGTGTGTGTGTGTGTGTGTGTGTGTGTGTGTGTGTGTGTGTGTGTGTGTGTGTGTGTGCGTGCGTGCGTGCGTGCGTGCGTGCATGTGTGTGTGTGTGTGTGTGTGTATGTGTGTGTGTGTTTGTGTGTGTGTGTGTGTGTGTGTGTGTGTGTGTGTGTGTGTGTGTGTGTGTGTGTGTGTGTGTGTGTGAGAGTGAGTAAGATCTACCACTTGCAGCAGCAAATAAGTCTGTACACCTCTGGACCCTTCAGCTGAAGAAATCTGGATAAAACTTAAAATAAAAGGGAACAAAGGCTGATAAATAAGAAAAGATTTTATTTATTGCTGTTCTAGAATTACAGACTTGCTTACATAAAATGATTTGTGTTAGCCTGAATTTTCTGAAAGAAATTGTCATTATTTAGTAACTTCTTTCGCTAATGATTGGCAATAAACCAAACAACATACAAGGTCATGTCAAACCCTGAGCTGTTGGACATGCTCCACTTAAAGAAATCCCAATCCCTCAGAGCCACATGCTCCAGGAATCTAAACCTTGTCATCACAATGAACAAAACATGCTGGAGGAATAGGTTCCTGACCCAGAGACTCCCCATACTCTGGAATAGACTGCCCATACATGTCAAGCAGAGCACCTCCTTGGCCCTCTTCAAAAAGAACCTTGATGACTGGATGGGAGACAGGAAATTCACCCCGGGGATCATGTCAGTCACCCTGCTAGACAGGGGTCCAGGGAAGTAAATATTGTGGGAAGAAATATCCAGGGAATTGTTATGGCTAGGCTTGTATAGGCCTTAGGCCGATAGCCTAGTACCAACCTATGAACCTATGAACATTTTAGGAGTAAGGGACCAAAAACATAAAGTAAATACCAGGATTTTTTCAAGTGTTAACACAATTAACATATACTACAGCAAGTTTGAAACATTAGGTAGAGGAACTATTTTACATCAAAACTATATAAAAAATAATATAGTACTTAAAAAAATAAGTGAAATACAACAATTTTACAGAGAACCCATTCTCTAAATGTAATAATGCCCTCCAGGATGTGTGTTAATGTATAATTAATGTACTTCCAGGGGCAGGCATTATGGCTTGCATATTTGCTTTGAAATCTGGATTCCCACTAGCCTGCACAACATGTAAACCACTCCCTGCACTGTAGTAGTTCAGCATCGTTAGGCCTGACATTGGCTTAGCTGAGGACCTCTGAGACTTCTCTAGATGTCTGACATGTTGAGTGAAATAAGTCCAATGTGTGTGTGTGGGGGGGGGGCATTGTACTCTATAAATGGCCTAATAAGTGCTAAATATAAGGGAACAATGACAGTTTTAAATCTGGTTGATATATTCTTGGCTACCGGTTGTGCTAAGTAGAAGATTGTTCTGACTACAGTTGAAACATGATGATCAAAGAAGAGAGAATCGTCAACTCAAGTAATTAAGTCTCTGATTACACCTTTATTTTGCAGTGTATTGTTTACATTGTAAGTTGGTTTTCAGGGTAGTTTGCCAAACAAAATACTACACTTTAGACCTTGGATCCTGGTGCCATTTACATTTCTATTCTGTAATAAAATCAATGATAATTGAGTCTTCTAGTTTTTGTGTGCTGATTTCATTTATGGCCAAAGTAGACTTGCAGGCATAAACCCCAACCTACATCCTTCTCACACTTCATTCCATACTCCTCACACCTCACACAAGAGGATCCAGTCATGGACTTCTGACTGACTTGGCAGCAAAACATAAGCAAACAAAACTAGTCCTTCAGACTCCTTCCCCTTTTAAGTCTTTAGCTTACCTACTCACAATGCTGATTGGATAATATCTGGCAACCTCGGATTGTTGACTTCCACTGGATATCATTGGTGCTGCTGATTGGAAATGATTTTGCAAACGTATTGCTTAAATTAAGCTACACAGCTCTCTGTGAACATTTTATTTCTATATGCTGATCTGTTTGCTGAAAGTCTAATGAACTCTACTTTTGTCTAAATGCAAGTGCTCATTCATTGTTGATATCACTGGCTATGTCCTTATTCAAAACCTGACTAGATCCTCCTCTATAGTCTGTAATCATGTTGCATTACCTAGTCAATTTGTCAATACTGTTTTAAAAATGTACAATTATAGGCTCAACTGGAGCCTGTAAACTGTGTGTAACTTGTAATCATTTTGTGATTTTTTACTGTATGTTCTACCTTGGAGCTTTTCTCCCCGGGCCTCCGCTGAAAATGGACATGTATCCAGTCGGACTATCCTGGTCAACAAATGTAAAATAAAATGCAATAATTAAATAAATAAATAAATAATTGTGAAATGAAATGTCATTTGGCTAATGTGTTAAATGGGGTAGATCACTGATGCAGATTAACCTTTGTCAGACTCAGCCTGGGAGCACTGTCTGATTAATTGACTTGCTCAGATTCATATAGTAGGCACATGGATGTTGAAGGAATCAAACCATTTTTCGCACAGTTAAAATAGATTTCAGTAGGTGAAACATTTTAGTCTTTACAGTCATGGTTAACATTCGCACTGCAATGTACCTGTCTGATTTGTTAACTAGTTTTCAAACCTGAAATATCTGATAGAGCTGTTCTCTCTGGCCTTCTGTTTACCTTTCAGAATAACTCTCCTGCACTTAAAGAGCCTTTCTCTGCTACCTTTGAATATCACAGTGCTCACAATCTCTTTTTTCTTGTGATCGTTCTGGTTATTTGACTTAATATACTGTCATACACAAATGTCAGTTATTTCACATACCGCTTTCCTTCTTCCAACCAGCTTCTTGACCAGCTACTTCATCTTTTGTTTGTAAAATGTGCCATGGATTTTGTACTGTTACTTGAATGCCAAACAACAGAACTGGTAGCCTACTGCAAGTTCTATCATAATAGTATTTTTGTCTCTTTAGGTTTCTGTCTAATGTTTACTTAACTTAATACTTATTTTCAGGTATCAGTCATGTAGTGGAAGTAGGTAATCTACTTTTTAAACATCTGATGCTTAAAATCTGCGATGGTAAAATATTCTGGCCTTACATTGCGGTATTCATGTATTCTAGAACTACAAGATGACAATCCTTATATGGCTTATTAATGCTCTTTGTCATGAAATTCCAAATTGCACGTACCACATGCACATGGAGTAGTTGCACAGACTCAGTTGTCCCTTTCTGGAGTAAAAGCAACACCAAATTGAAAAATAAATCATATGGTGGAACCCAGATGTAAATAGGGTCAACAGTACAAGAAAAAAAATCATTACATGCAAAACTAAGAATCTAAAAGTAAGTTATCTCATGATACCAAAACACTCTTGCTAAACTTGGTAAGGAACTCTGGACCCTGATCAAATCAACCAAAGTCAGAAATTAGGTAAAAAAGCCACCCAGGTGAAGGATAACCATAAAGCCTTCTTTAAATATGTTAGAAACCTCAGAAACAATTTTCAGCAGTGCACAGAGCTAATAGTAAATTACATGAGGTAAGAGAACAGAGGGGTAAATCTTGGTAATGCATCCATTCAGTTTAAAACTATTTGTCAAAGGGGTGCATGAAAAGGAATAAAACTAACAAGTGGGGATAATGGAATAGAATCGGCACTCAGAGATGTATAGTTAGAGATCACCCAGATCAGTTAGTCGGAAAGGGATATCAATTGGGTGAAAGGTTGTCCAATGGGGTTATAGGAACTGAATAGGCACTGGGAAAATAGGAGTAGAACATTAGGAAAAAGAAACTTACCCAGCCATTGTTGGACCAACCTGTAACCAAAAGGGGGGGGGGGGCATCAAGGTGTTTCTATAACCACTTAGTCAGTATGGAAAACAAGCAAACAAACATGAAAGCTGTATAGTGCATTAAATATCCTATCAGAGAATTAGCATGCTTGACCTGCAGGGGAGTCACAGCAAAGCTATCAGTTGTAGACCAGACAATAAAGGGTGAAGAACGTAGGACTGAATGTACTTCAACTAATAAGATAACATAATATTAATGAAACCAATCTGTTTATTGAAGAGTCCAGGGCTGCAAGATTAGAATGGGGAGAAGTAAAAATGAAAATAAGGCGAAAGAAGAAGAAGAAGAAGAAGAAGAAAAAAGGGATTATAAAACCAGAGATGGTGTTGGGTTTAATAATCAGAAGGTAGGAGTGATGTGGCAGGAGAGGTGGAGCAATAAATAATGAGAATCTAAAAAGGAAGGTGCACTGCAACGTGGAAGTTACCCAAGACAAGAAGTGGGGGTATAAATCAAAAGGAGAAAGAGGGGAAATAATGTGATAGTAGCCATCTAAATTCAGGGAGAAGTGTGATTAAAAGTTGTGTTGTACCTGACAGAGGTCAGAAAGGTATTCTGTGAGAAGTGCTCCAGTCACAAGATGGCACAAGATTAGAATAACCAAATAATATTGGAGTGGGAGACAGTGAGAATAAAAAGAAAAGCAAGGCCACTGAAAACAAAAGATGCCCAAGACACGTCAGATTGCATGGAACAGTCAGCCTGAGTGGTGGACCTACTAGTAACAGTGGGTCAGAGGAACAAAAAGAGTAAATAAAAAGGGTTGGTCTAAAAAAGGAAGCTTAAATAAATTGGTTATAGGGTAAGCAGGGTAAGTAGTTGGTGTTATAAACAAACTCTGACTTAACATAAAATATAGTAGAAAGCTTGGTAACCCAAATCAGGAAGAGTGGGAAAAACATAAAACATGTAATTAATAGAGTTATTGGAGGAGTTTATTAAGGTACTACTGCAAAAAAACTCCAACAAAATAATATGAAAGTAAGAAAGTGGGTTAGGAAAATGATTAATTAAAAATCCCATACTGGAGGTTGCAGACATAGCTAGGTGCTAGGTAAGGGAACTAATTGACGTGTAGAAAGAGTCACATTAACTGGCCAGTACAAGACAGCATCTAACTGTATGGGATCAAATAAGCAGGTTAATAAAAGAAGAATTATATATATGATTACCAATTATAAATGCAGAATATGATGCACATATATAAAAGAAATTGTCAAACGTGTGCAGAATGTGAGTTGTATGTGGGGTGAAGGAATTTCAATGGTACCGCCCAGGTACATGGAATTTGTATATCATGCAGAACACATTCCATTGAGAAGCTCCCCCTTGATAAACTCTAAAAACTGTTTCTATTGTATTCCGAACATTCTGACAAATATCCAGACATTACAATGGCAGTCATGTGGCAGGCAGAAGTGGAACATATTACAAGGGAGTATACTATAAGAGTGGAAACTAGCTATTGGGGTATCTGACATCACTTCTCTGCAAAGAACAAGCCATAACTTGAGCAGCAAGTTGAGAAGTATGAGTTACATATAAGTTGCTTTACCCTTACATACAGTATTGTTTCTGGAACCAGACTTTTTGATCAGGGTAGTCTCTCTGCCATTGTAGAGGTGCCCTTCAGAACTGGCCCTGATGGAGGGAGAGATGCTAAAAGAACCCCAGCTGGGTGCTGAATAACTGAAGCATGTGAAGGCAAACTAGAGGGTCACCTCAATGTCAGTTGCCTACAATGGCTGTGGATATGCATCTAATGACGATGTGGAACATTTGGGCTTCTTGGAAACTACAGCAGTAGCATACTAAGGCTATTGGTTTTGGAAAATTCCACTCTGATGTGAGGAATAGTAGCGATACCTAGAGAGGCATGATTGGGAGGAATGGCTTGCCTGGTTAGAGCCTGAATGAAGCTCTGTTATTGGACTTGTCATGCTAGTTAAGAATTCTCCATAAATAGTACCATGTTTGAGCACAACGCCTCTCATAAGTGTTTTAGGTAACAGACCATTCCTGGCTAAGGATTAATGACCAGCAGTTACTGGTGCTTTGGTAACTTCAGTGCATGACGCTAGGAAATTAAAATGTGAGCCCAGAAGGTATGTTCTAAATATAGAGGAAGATCAAACTCATCAATCTGTGTAGTAAAGCCAATGCCAGAATGTTGGATAGAAGACAACAGCCAGCAGTCATATCTAGCATTCTACAGGAGCAGTGCAGGTTCCCTCCAGGTCTCAGGAAGAGGAGCAGCTCTTCTGCTATCTTCAGTTATATAATAACATTTGGAGGTGTTGCACATTCAGTTATGCCTTGGATTGTCTACTGCAGGTGTATGGAGTATGGGGAACCAGCGTCTGCATGAACACAGTCTCAGTCATCTTCACACGCCTGGATTAATCTGAATTCACTCTATGTGGCTGTAATGTCCTACCAGGGTGCATCTTGTCATCATTCCTGTTCATGATTCTTATTCATGGGATATCAAAATGTGACCAAGTTCTGCAGGGTACCCAGTTTGGAAACTGTAGGTAGAGATCTCTGTTGTCTGCATATGATGTCCTTTTGCACCATCTGACCCTGACTTCTAACACACACTTGTGACAGCACCTCTAAATCTGAAGTTATGGCAGTCTGATGGAAAAAGATGGGCATGCTGACTTTAAGTTTGGGGAAACAGCTGCCCTGAGTAGAAAAGCTACAGTCCCTGGGTAACTTGTTAAACAGTTGTAAAAAGCAGTAGAATGACATAGTTAATTTAAATGGAGTGTGTTCACAGCCTTGCATGTCCTGAACAGATCTATAGTGATAAAGTAGCAGCTGAGTACACTGATAAAGCTCTCAGTTTACACATCAGTTTAGGTCTCCATACTGCTCCTAATGCATGAGCTATGGGTAGTGATCTAAAGAACATGATCATGGGTACAACCTACATAACTGTGGCTTCTCTGAAAAGGAAATGAGCTTGACCTCTGTGTCAGAATAAAAAGCTTGGTGATTCAGGAGATATACAGGGTAAAGACATTAGTTCTGTGGCTCAAGAGTAGTTATGTAGCTAAGGGTGCTACCAGTGTAGTTCCTGCTGGGGGTGTTTCAGGTAACAATAAAACATGAGGACAAATGCAGGACATATGGAAGAGATAATTTGCATATAAATATATATATATATATATATATATATATATATATATATATATATATATATATATATATATATATATATATATACGCATATATATATATATATATATATATATATATATATATATATATACGCATATATATATATATATATATACATACACATACACACACACACACACACACACACACACACACACACAACATATATATATATATATATATATATATATATATATATATATATATAAAACACATTAATTTGCAGCCACCGTAACTGTCATCAGAAAAGCTAGCAGAAAGTGAAGTAAAACATAAAATTCCATTCATTCAGAGACAGAATCTTTGCATCATTGTTCAGCCATTAGTTATTTCATTCGAAAAGGGATCAAATATATTTTCTGGATTCATTTTAAAACATTTCTGTTATAAGAACTTTTATTCTGTTAATATTTATATTTTATAGGGAAAGTGTAGATTTTATAAACAATGTGTGTTCTCAAGAAGGAATAAGAAACAATCAGTAGGTCTATATTTTTATTGATGAACACTTTCAAGCAAGTAATTGTCTACATAGAGTTACAGTATGAAGTCTAATGTAATTTTATCTTCCATTAAAAATGTTCTGATTTGAGAGTTCCAGACAATCCTGAAGTCTGAGTTAGAAATTAGTTTCAAGATGCTCTCTGATAGATACATTTTATGTTCCATTTATTATGGGATCTAAGATAATAATTTAACAGCAGCACGATCTGCATTATGATGGTCTAAGTTACAATTTGTTATCGACATGAATAGCAATGAATGGATCTTCAGCACTGTTGCTAATCTGGAAACGAGCTTTTCCATCACCTCCAACTGTGACACTTATTCCACTGCAGCCACTTCCCTCCTTCTGTCCTGAAATGACATCACAGTAGGTACCAGCTGGGAGTCCTGTTTGCAGGGTTGCATCCAATTGCCTAAGAAAGAAAGCAAGTGAGAGATATTAAAGGAATTGTAATACTGATGGACTATATGTAGTGGGATGACAAAGTGATCTACAGCACCTTTAGAAAGCAGAATAGAATTCTCTCATATTTAATATTGTGATATTGCAATCCATCTTTCTTGTCTGTGCATTGTTTAATACTGCACTCATTTAAGCATTTTCTTTTATTTGCTACAATTATACAAATGTTTGTCTTTTCTGCTTAGGCCTCCACTGAAAATGGGTCTCAGTCCAGGTAGAGTGCTTGATTTTGAAAACATACATAAATACATAAATAATAAACATGAAGCATAGTGTGAGATATCATGTAGACCTGAATCAATTATTACAAACATATGAATGTCTAAATACTAGATGTCACTTCAATTTGCAATGTCACTGTTAGCATGAGACTACAAAAACAAGCATGTATTGCTGATCAGTGAGACAAAAGCTGTTGAACTGGGTCAAGACATAGGGTTACCACCTGTCCCACTTTGAGAGGGACAGTCCCTCTTTGGTCAGTTGTGTCCTGCAAAAAAATTGTAAAAATGGCAAATGTCATGAGATTTTAGGACAACATTATTGCCTAAATTTTATGTAATAGTTGTATAAAACAGTTATTCTGTATCAGAAACAACTAAATGTTATAAGAAACAGAATAAGCAACTAAAATACTACAAGAATAAGCTTTTATTTAGGCAAAGAAGTGAAGTTCTGTCTTGTGTACTGGCCATGGGTGTGTTTCAGCCTGCAAAATCTGCCATTTGTACCAAAAATGTCCCACTTTGGGCATTTGAAAAGGTGGCAACCCTATCAAGACATTGTCCCTCAGAGGTATAATGCAGTGAGGTTAAACCACATTTCAGAGATATTGGGAACCAGCTGAAGAGAGTCCTTATTGGACCACCTAAATGCTAATCTGTATGCCATCATTGGTGATACCTTGGGATGATAGTGCCAGTAATACAATTACATATGGTTTAAAGCAAGCTGATACTACAACAATCCCTGAATCAGTGAATGCATCTACAATCAGTCAAAAGTGCATCAGCATCTATGCAAAGGCTGTCTCAAAGATACAGGCAATGTGAATCTACAAAACTGCAGTCTAGAATTATAAGACACAAGGTGATACTTGGGGAGTGTGTACAGCAGCAGTATGATTAAGTTAAGCACACTTCACCGATGTTTAAAAAAACTGTTTTTAAGAAATAATTCAGCAGAGATTTATTTTAATCATTCTTACACAAAAATACAACACTCACCAATCATCCAGATTAATTACGATGAATGCTTTGTTTCCACGTCCAAAAGCAATCTGATTACTTCCATTGTCCCACCAGTTTGCAAAGGCCTGACCATCAGCTACATTACGGAATTTCACCATGTTCCTGAAAGTATCCAGACCCATTATTCTGGTTAAGATGCAGGTATGTACAATACATTAATGCTTAAAATATAGAAGTGAGACATATTTACCTTATTTGGCGCCACCTGTGCTCACAGACCCAGCCATTACCACATGTTGAATCCGCATTAATTGTAACAGGTTTGGTTGATCCATCACCGTTGGCTGGTGGTCCAACCCAGTCATTCTTATCCTGGTTATAAGAAATGACAGAAATCACAAATAGCCAGAAAATTGTAACTTCTGTTATATTATGGTTATGATTACCTGTTGTGATTTTACTTTAACATGTACTGCTATAAAATGAATAACATCTATAAATAGTCTATAATGAAATCTTACTTTTCTTCATTTGGATTCTGAGAAAAGTCTATTCAGTAGTTTTGAAATATTTGCTGAGTTTAACAAATAATACTCTAAATCAATATCTATACTGATATTCACTTTTGCATAAAGCCTTATTTTTTTCTTTGCTAATCTTTGCAAAATGTCTAAGGTCGCATACTTTTATTCCTTTGGAAGTTCATTTAAGACTAGCCTACACCTCACAGTCAATAAAATATAACAAGTTGCTTTCTCCAATGTATTCTAAATACTTGCTTAACAATTATAGGAGTAGTTTACTTGTCCTGATCACAATCAAAGAAATACATGCATAAATACTAGTTATGAGACTGGAGCACACTGATGATTTGGTCACCAGTCAGACCTACATTTGGTGCTATCACACATAATGGCATGCAGTTATCGTAGTACTAGGGTTGGGGGTTGGCATAATGGTAAGTTATTTACCTCACAGGCAAGAGGTACAAGGTTTGATACTCACTAGCAGAAATTGGCCAGGCTTAAAAACGGTCCACAAGGGTAGCTAGCTTGTATTTATCTATGAACCTTCTGTAAGTCCCTGTATGTATTTACTGCATGTATACAAGTGGGGAACAGCTATGAAATAAATACTGTAAAACATAAAATAAGCTACAGAATATCAGTATTTGGCATGTTATTGCTCAATCAGCTTATGCACAAATGAGGCATAAGATAACCTTTGCCAAATAAATTTAATGGCAATATATAATTTGAATATAGCCTTAAGATATATAACCTCTTTTACTGATGGTCGGAAATGCTTTAAATAAAAGTCCACACCATGTGAAATATACCAAGTTTATTATGGTTTTATCCAGCTGCTGGGACAAAGAAATAATTAACCTGACATTTACATTATTTTCCTTATTCTGGGATGTGGATATTTTAAAATGGCACCTTTTCTTGTTGTTGCCAAACGTATCTATCCTCTAATCCTACAGCATACACTGAGCTCATATTTTTAGTGCCAGCACCATTGCTGTACCAAGTATTACTTCTAAAACATAATGCTTTTGTTGTGCTGTGAGCTCAAGTAGCATTTCATTATTCCTATCACAGTGATAGCTGAGAATTAAAAGGATTTTCTCTCTTTCACCTCCTAACAGATTGTCTACCTGTTTTTGTTTCCTCACATCTCCACTGTCATGTGTCACTTTTCTCTGGCACTGGGAGATCATAGTCTGAATCTCTGTCCTGTCCAAAATGCTTTCTGAAAATGCTTCTACCATTTCACAATGTGCAAGTTGGTTCCTCTTTTATAATGTTCTTCAATTTATACTTCCTTTTCTGCTTGTTCGTATCTAATTAAATGGTGTCAACTTTCCAGAGTGAGTGGAATAAGGCAGAGAATGTCCTTAAAGTATACCATTTTAGCTCCCTTTTTCTTTTTGAAACTGGACAATTGCTTACTGCTATCTGCATGCTTGATAACCCCTTGCCATTATTAACTGCCCTCAGTTTTCTTCACGTCATTAAAATGGAAGCGCTATGAATTCTGTATTAACTGGCTAAGCTTGCACTCGTTTTATGTTTGACAGCTCTCAGTTAGATTTTAAAGTTTATAAATGAACATCTGGAAGGACAGTTCAACAAAAAAAGTATTGGTGATCCCTTAGGAAAGGGCAGTGCATTAAGATGAGAAAAAGAAGTTATGTCTTACCATAACGTTCCATCTGTATTGTTGATCCTCGTTCAGTCATTACGTATGGGGTATCAACCTCGGAACCGAGCCGGCCATCTTCCAAGCTTGTGTCAGCTAAAAACTCTCAAGTTAAACTCTTACCCAGAATTCCCCTTTCCCTGTTACCTCAGATTGAGTTTGCAAGTCAAAAGAAGGTAGAGGCTACCTCTGGTCAAATGACCTAAAAGAACCGGATGGTGAGATCCACTAGAAGCCACAAGAGGGGGAAGGAGGGAAGGTCGTAATGACTGAACAAGGATCAACAATACAGATGGAACATTACGGTAAGACATAACTTCTTTATCTGATATTGTTAATCCTCATTCATTCTTTACATATGGGACAGAGTCCCCAGCTACCTCTATTCCTGGGAGGCTCTCATGGAAGGACATTCCTGAGCACCATAGAACCAAAAGATGCTCTTCCCCTGGAGGCCAAATCCAATTTGTAATGATTGATGAAGGTATGAGGCGTAGCCCAAGTTGCAGCTGCACAGATGTCATGTAAAGAAGCTCTGGCATGGAAGACAGCAGACGTTGCCATCGACCTTGTCGAATGAGCCTTTATGGTAGTAGGCAATGGGATATTATGTTGTGTATAAATGAAGGTCACACAGTCTTTCAACCATCTAGCCAGTGTGACCTTAGCAACAGCAGATCCTAATCTAGATCCAGAATAGGCCAAGAATAACTGGTCAGATTTACGAGAGGACCTAGTCCTTTTCAAGTAGAAGAAAATTTGCCTGTGAATATCTAGGGTATGTAGGCAATATTCTCCTCTATTTGAATGATTGGGAAAGAAAACTGGCAATTCAATGGTTTGATTAATGGACATTTCAGAGATCACTTTTGGCAGAAATGAAGGATTAGTTCTCAAAGACACTCTATCTCTATGAAAAATCAAGTATGGACTCTTGATGCACAAGGCTTGAAGCTCAGAGATACATCTGGCAGAAGTAATGGCAACCAAAAACAAGGTTTTCCATAACAAATATTTGAGGTTGCAAGAAGAAGCTGGTTCAAAGGGTGGCATTGTCAGAGCTTGCAGAACTAATGACAGGTCCCATGGTTGAATAGGTTCTCTAAAAGGGGGCTTCAAATGATTCACACCTTTTATGAAGGTCTTGAATAATTTCTGTGACATAAGAGCGGAGTCTTGGACACCCTCATGGAAATTAGATATTGCAGCCAAATGAACTCAAATGGTAGAGGCCGATAGACCCGATTGAAATAGGTCGGCCAGATACTCTAGTATTATTGACACCGGTGCTGAGAAGGGATCTACTTGTTTTTCTTTCAGCCAACAGGTAAATCTTTTCCACTTGTTTAGATAAGTAATTCTAGTGGAAGACTTATGAGATGCAATAAGAATGAGAATGTCCCATACTGGTAAAGAAAGATCAATCTGCCTGGCAATCAAGGGAATTGGAGGCGTCAAGCTGTGAGCTTCAGGCTGTCCAAGTTAGGATGTATCAGGTTCTGCAGATGTGAGATCAACTCCGGGGTTGGATGGAGAATCCATGGTTGATCTAGCAGGTGAGGCCAAAGGAAGGGGAACCAAATCTGATGAGGCCAATATGGTGCTTTGAGGATCACCTTGCTCTTCAACTGACAGGCTTTCTTCAGAAACTGGGGAATGAGGGGAATAGGTGGGAATGCATAAAGAAGACCCAAGGGCCAGTTGTGGACCAGAGTGTCCCTGGGTGACTGTCCCGGAGGGGGAATCAGGGTGAAGTAGTTGCTGCATTTGTAGTTGGTCGGGGATGCAAAGATGTTGCAGCAAGGACGGCTCCAGCGGTGGAAGATCTCCGCCGCTATCAAGGGATTCAGGGACCACTCATGAGGTTGTAGAATGCACCTGCTGAGTCTGTCTGCTATCACGTTGGAACTCCCAGGAATGTGAATTGCTAGAAGAAAACAGTTGGTAGCCATCGCCCATTGCCATATCCTCATGGCCTCTCGACAAAGGGGATAAGATTTGGTTCCACCTTGTTTGTTGATGTACCATACCACCGCCATTTTGTCTGATTGTATCACAATCATCCCAGACAGCAGTAGGGGATGGAATGCTTGCAACGCCAGAAGTACCGTCCTCAGGTCTAGAACATTTATATGCAGTTGGGCCTCCAATTCGGACCAAGTGCTTTGGACGGTCTGTCCTTGACATAGCCCCAGCACCCCATCAGGGAGGCATCTGTGATCACTGTAGCCTTGGGCTGCTGGGGGGAGAAGGGGTGAGACCATTGTGATGGGTTGTGGGTCATCCACCAATTTAAATCCTGTTTGCACCTGTGGGTTACTCGAATCTTGGCTAAAAGAGGATGCTGAAAAGGATACCATTGGGTGAGAGTAGCCATTGTAGAAGCCTCATATGAAACCTGGCCAGGGGAACAATGGTGATGGAGGCTGCCATGGAACCCAACAGCTGTAGGACAGAGTGAGCTGTGGATTTCTCCCTTGAAAGGATCAGGATCAGTTGTTTCTTTAGCCTTAGAATTCTGTACTCTGGAATGGATGCTCTGCAATTCTTTGTATCCAAGATGACCCCTATGAATTCTGTGGACTGAGATGGGGTGAGATTGGATTTTTGCCAGTTTATGGTTATGCCTAGCCTTTCTGCAGAAAGGAGAGAGTATGCCAGGGCTTCTTCCAATAGATGTCTGGTGGGGGCGGAGATGAGCCAGTAGTCTAGGTATGGAAACACATGGAATCCTTTTAGTCACAAGTGAGCTGTGACGACTGCCATGCACTTTGTGAACACTCTGGGAGCTGTAGAGAGTCCAAAGGGCAGTACTCTGAACTGGTAGTGACTGGCTCCTGCACCGAAGCGCAAAAATCTTCTTGATGGCCTGCCCACTTTTATGTGGTAGTATGCATCTTGAAGATCTATCGAGCACATCCAATCATCTTTTTCCAAAAGCAGGAGGATAGACTGTATTGTGACCATCCAGAATTTTTGTACTCTTACAAACTTGTTCAATACACTGAGATCCAAAATTGGTCTCCAGTCTCCGGTTTTCTTTGGCATTAAAAATAGTCTTCAGTAGAATTTGGACTATTTGGATGACTATTTGGATGACTCGTTCTTAGCAGCTTGTCTGTCTCTAGTACTGCTTCTTCTCCTTGACTGGGTGGAACGTCAGGAAGTTTTTTTTGAAGGGACAGAACAAAGATCAAAGGAGATATGATAACCTCTGGTTATAATCCTTGTACCCAAGAATCGGTGGTGATGGTTAGCCATGCAGAAGGGTACAAGGAGAAATTACCCCCAACCACCTCCAGAGGAAAGGAGTTGGGCTGCTCTTCAGAAGTGCTGGTAGGATTGGCCAGGAAAAGAGACCCTGGAACCCTGGTTATGTGGACCCCCTCTGCCCCAAAAGGGGTGTCTTCCCTGTGAGTTTCCCCCTTTGCCTCTAGGGTAGAACTCGGCCTGTGTGTCACAGAAAGGACCCTGAGACTACTATATCTTCCCACTCTTTTGGTTTCAGGAGAAAGCACGTTGAGGAGAAGAATAACGGACACCTACTGCAGAAAGGGTCTTACCGTCCTGTTCACATCTGGCCAGTGTGCTTTTAACTTTGGATTCAAACAACGAGGAGGCTTCAATGGGAGCAATAAGAAAGGAAGCCTTAAAGGGTTCCACAAAATTGCACAAGAGTATCCAGGCTTGTCATCTCAAGTCCACAGCTGAACCTGCCACTCTAGCTGCTCCTTCTGATGCATGAGATATCAGTTGCATGGAGGAGTTAGATACTGACTCAATGGTGGCCAACTGAGAGGCCACTTTGTCACAGAACCCATCAGACAAGGGACCAGCCAAGGTTTCAGAGAGCTCGAAAATTAAATCCCTTTGAAGCCTGGTAAAGTGTGCCATATAATTCAGGGACCTGATAGCAAAGGTTGTTGATGCAAAGGTGCACTTCCCTATCCTGTCCAGGGCCCGGGACTCTTTGTTGGGTGGATGGACAGTCTGGCTTTCTTCTTCCACTAGATCCTTTTTGGTTGTGGCCACCACCAACAGATCATCAACAGGAAGACTTTTAGACCAATGGGGATCTGTAGCAGGAGGGGACAAAATCTTATCTGGCCTCATGGGAAAAGCCTCGACTGTGTCAGGAGCCTTCCATGCACAGTGCACAATGAGCCAGACAAGTTCATCGGCAGGTGAAGTAACCCAGGAGGTAGAGGGCCGGGCACGAAAAGCCTGCAGGAACACAGACTCCTCAGAGGTCAGATAAGAGGACTGCCAATCACCTCTCTGTTTAAGGATTTCGAGGATATCACCAAAGGATACCTCAGAGGGTGACCAAGGGGATCCTTCCCCATCATCAAAATCTGTGTCTTCAATGAGGGACTTCTCTGTGGAGTCCATGTGTTTCCTCTTGCATGAACTTTTCCGGTGAACTTCCTCAGAGGGGGAAGCTGGGGGAGTCAACAGAATGGGGGGTTCCTGTGGGAATATGTCCTGAGGCCCTTGCGCCCGGTGTCTGCTAAGTCCGACTTGTGAACATAGCGGTCCAAAGGAGGGTGGGGAGATAGACAGCACAGTATCACCAGCAGAAGCCAGAGTCTTCTCCATCAGTTGGAAGGCTGGTCCACCTGAAGAGGGTTGAGTGTCCAGGACAGGGGTCACCCCTCCCCCTAAGTGGCTCAGCCTGCCGACCTGGAGTCCCTGGTTGGCTGTGAAACAACAAATTGCGCGTATCACAACTATCATCCTGGGTCATAGCAAAACTCTCCTGCCACGAAGGCAACTGCGGTTCCTTAGTGAAGTCCATAAAGGGAACTGTAGAGGGGGAAGACTGTGCTATATCAATAAACTTCAAAGGCAATGAAGGAGGAGAATAAGAAGGGGTCTTTGGTGATGGGTGATCACCTCCCAAGGAAGGATAAGTCCTGGGGGGGGGAGATACCTCTGGCCAGAAGCATTTGATCCACAAAACGCAACACGTCATGTTCAGAAAGGTTTCTAGTGGACAGCTGTGGGGGAAACAGGTCTGTCCACAGAAGAGGCAAACTCGGTGCCCACCTCACCAGTCTGCACTGAGAACAACGGTGCTGAGAGAGACTGGAGTACAGGTGTCTGCACTGAAGAAAACACTGGTGTCGAGGTCATGGTCTGCACTGACAAAAAGATTGGTGCCAAAGTAGTTGCCAGTACCGAAGCTGGAACCGACAAAATTGGTGCATCAGTTCCGAGTAAGATGTCAGAGCCAACGTGGTCAAGGTCTGTGCCAACTGAACAGTCGGTGTTGATGTAGTAGTCACAGTAGTCTGAACCGAGGAGCCCCTCAGTACCGATACAGAAAATGCTACAGTAGACGGAGCAGAAATTACTGATGGCGCCGAAGACCTTGGTGCCAAACGTCTAGGCACCGAAAGTGCTGGTGCCTACTGACTGAGCTCCAAAGCAGAAATTTTGCCTTCTTAGGTCTTGGTTGGCAGGAGTCCCCAGCCGGGGACTAAGGCAGAGACTTTGCCTTTGTAGGATCATCCAATATTTTCTTATGGTTTCTAGGAGGGGTTGAAGCATCTGACCCAGGAAATAGCCTCTGAAAAGGGATATTTAAGAAGTCCCTTCAGCAACAACTTATTTTTCCTCTCAATCAAAGTTCTATTGGAAAAATGTTTACAAATACCACAGGGCGGGTCAACAGATAAGTGAGACACACCCAAGCAATAAACACACAAAGAGTGTCCATCTGATGTAGGTAATTTGTATCCACAATCTGAACACCTTTTAAATCCTGGACTACCTTTTTTATCTGCCATGATAGGAAAGGAGACAGAAGAAAGGATACCAGCAATGGTACGAAGAATACCGGAAGGTAATGAAGAAAAAAAGGGTTTACCAGCGATGGTAAGGGAGAAATACCTTGCGGTAAAAAGTGCAGAGTAAAGAGAAGGAAACTCAAGAAAATAGTCGTTAAATGCGATAGGGTAAGAGACAACAAATTAGAAACTTTTCTGACAGAAAAGGTTATATTAGACTAGTCTGACAACAAATATCTATACTTAGCTCAAGAGAAGCAGCTTGACACAACCGAATGTTGATGCAACAAATGAAATCTGGGGTAAAAGGGAGAGGGGAATTCTGGGTAAGAGTTTAGCTTGAGAGTTTGTAGCTGACGCGAGCTTGGAAGATGGCCAGCTTGGTTCCGAGGTCGGAACCAATACCCCATACGTAAGGAATGAATGAGGATTAACAATATCAGATGTAAAGAAAGAATAAATGAATGGAGAAAGGAAGAATTGTGGGAAATGTAAGAGTGAGGCAAAGTTTGTAGAAATGCTAACAAATGGAACCCTAAGAACATTTTCTGAGTAAGGTTATAAATAAAGTATTTGGGGAAAGAAATGTAAATGTTTCACATGAGAGCAGTAGACATTGATAAAAAAAGCTTAGAAAGCCATGAAGTGTTCATTATGAAAACAGAAAAGTAAATCATGATAAGAAGAAAGAATCATGTGAAAATGACAGTGGCCAAAGCTGCAGTAGATGAAATAAAAATAACAGATAATTTAGTTTGAAATAAAATTAAATAAACAAATAAAAAATAGATATTGTTTGATGCTAAGGAGAAAAATAAGAAACAGCCCTACAAATTATGACCTGTTAATTATCACCATCTCCCAATTTCAAAGAAGTTGCATCTATATTATGAGTCAATTAAATACCCATTTAAACTGTTAAAGTTTTAGTTTTAAGTCAATGCAATTTAGACAGCTCCCTGTATAATTTTGTCAAAAAGTGTTATTTTACTCTTTTTTATTCTGCAAAATTAATTAAACAAGTAAGAAATACGGCATGACAAGGAGTGTCTTATTGTTTGATAGCTGCATGTCCCTGGTATGTATTAAGGAACAAAGCAGTTTTACCAAGTGTCTGTAGCAACTGTCAGACAATAAACTACATATCAGTGACTTTCTGCTTACAAAATTGATTTTGTTTATTATTTATAAGACAGGGTTTTCTATATTTGTGCATTTTATTGTATTTAATTAAAATAGATCCTTTTATATGTTAGTATGTGTGTGATCTTTAATTTTATGAATTTATAACAAAACACACTCTACCAGACAAATATGGAATGCAAGTTATAAATACTCAGGCAAATGTGGAATGTAAATTAATAAATGAACATTAAGATACACATTTTGGATCTACAACAGGTCCTCACATGCTAGTAGCTCATGATACACCTGCTTGCTTCCACTTGCTGGAAAAAACAAGTGCTTGAATTCTCACTAGTCCCAGCCCAAAAAAATCTTCCGTTTCTACATAGCCCACCCAACACCTGACCCTATAAAGCTACATAGCCCTACAAGAACCTAAATTCTAATCCTAAAACTCCTACGCAGTTCCCAATCCAAGTCCTCACTTCATTACCATAAACCACCACTTCCTGTCTTCTTCCCTTCCCCCTTCCTAACCCTAAAAGGCCATTCCTGCTGCCTAAACCTAAATTCCCTTTCTGATCCCTAACCATAAAATCCACCTCCTGCTTCCTCCCCAGTGCTGCTTGCTTGAACTCATATTTGAGTCTGAGCACAAGCAGTAGCCCACATGAGCTACAAGGCTCAAGAGTCCCTGGCTTTAAGAGTGTGTTTTTTCACAGCTTGGGACTTGGACACGTAGTGAATCCTATGAATTTATATACAAATGTTAAATATTTACACCAGTTACAGAATACCGGCAACATGAGGTTTGGAAATTTGAAGGGAAATGTTATTAAGAGTCTAAAATAGTTTAAGCTAGAAAGGGAGGAAGACAGAGAGGAGAAAGAAAAAGAAGGAGGGAGCCAACTATATGGAGCTAAGCCTCTTACATCCTCCATATATAAATATATATCAACCCCATGGTTATACAAACATGAAGACTAGAGAACTACTGCAAAATGAAAGGATCACTGCCGGTTCACACGTACAAACTGCACATGGAGTAATGCAACTTCACTGAGCTGAACTCAACCAGTTACAACCCTTTATGTTTTAACCTGATAAGCAGCAACATTGTCAGGTTCTCTGTCTGTCTGTCTCTCTCCCTCTCTCTATGTCTGCCCCCCCCCCTTTGATTTCTACAACTTTACTATAACCCTACGGGTATGCAGTACAAAAGTCAGTATTGGGAATGGTAATGGAAACCGATGTATAATGGTTTATCCTGAAGTCAAATGACAGAATGGCCAAGTTTATTGCTTACCCTTCCATTTCCTGTGTTAGTAAACTAACAGACAGGAATGTGACTGTGGTTAAAGACTTTTGGGTAAAAGGTTGTCTAATTGGTTCTTACCACCACAACCCTAATTCAAAGATCATTTTTAAACTAAACAGTTCCATTTTGTTCTTTCTCTGCAGCTACAACATTGTGATATATAAAAGAAAATGTTTATCAGATAAGAATAGACTGATGAATGTTCTGGAAAATGATAGGGAAACTGTTTTCCAGTGTAAAATAAAGAAAATGACTGACATCTATTTTCTTCTGAGGTTGCTAGGTAAGTGATACATATTTTTATTATAGTTGGGGATCTGGAAGTAGCTCCACTTTGGAGATTTGCTTCTGCAAAACATGGCGAGAGGAAGTATTAGCCAATCAGAAGTTAATATTTGCTATCATTTTTATAAGTAACCTCATAAATAACACAGAGGTTCTACTGTGAATGTATACTCCTACCTGTCCATTTTGAATATCTCTTGGCCAGTTGTAACTGGACATCACTCTTGCGAATCCATAAGGATGTGCCAGCATAAATCCAATAGCAATTTTGTACAACCTGTCAAGTAATAAAAAACAGCATTAGAGAAAAATGAGTTCCAAAGAAAAAAGTTCCAAAAATCGCATTGTCATGATGCCTACCTTGAATCCCAGAAGGTAAGAACGGAAGCCCCACCAGGACCGTGACCTCTTTGAGTGTCATGGTTGTCAACAAAAACAAGAGCTTTCCCCGAAGCCATAAAGCCCCAACCTTCTCCCCAGTTCCTTAAAAAAAAAACGTCAATAGTTATGATATTTTTTGGTTTTCATTTCAAAATTAATACAATTGTATTCACCATTTTTTTGTTTTTAAAATGTTCTTACTTCAGATATGACAGCTTTTCTCCATTCCAGCGACGGATAACGTAACCCAGCTTTTGGCCATATTTAAATTCTGTGACACGGCCAATACCAGTATACTCATTCACAGTGATGGGTTCTCCTCCAAGATCAATAACCTAAAAAAAATCATATAAAATATTCGGTTATGGCTGTGATGCTCCATTTTCTAACCTGAGATTATAACAAGGTTTGTACATGTAGTCAGGTGTAACTAACTTGGTTTCATATTTGAAAGGCAGTGAAGAGATTTTGCATTGGCACACTAGCAGCAAAGCAAAGAATGCAATGTCAATTAATTATTTGTTAAAATATTAATCATTAATTTATTGAGTCAGTCTATATAACTACATAAAGGTACTTAATAAATAAACTTATTTTGCAAGTCATCACCCATATGGCAGTCACCAAAGCCGTAGATGAGGGTAAGGTGGTTCACACAGCCTATCTTGACCTCGCCAAGGCTTTCGACACCATCCCCCATTCTGGAATTATAGCTAAACTCAATAAACTAGGCATAAATCTCTACATCACAAGATGGGTCGCCAACTGGCTCACTGACAGAACCCACACTGTAAAAGTTGCAGACTCCAAATCTGACCTCAAACCAGTGACAAGTGGAGTACCACAGGGTCCCGTCCTGGGACCGCTCCTGTTTGGTATCTACTTCTCTGAAGTACAGCCTAACACAGAAGGCCTCTGGCTAACGAAGTTCATAGATGACTGCAAACTAGGAGCCATAGTAAAGTCCCCAAATGATGTGAACGTCCTGCAGAAGGGCCTCTCTGAGACAGATGCCTGGTGTCAGAGTCATGGCCTCAAGCTCAATGCCAAAAAGTGCAGTGTCATCCCCTTTGGTAAAAACTCTGTACCCATGAACTACCACATAGGCAGAAATTTACTTAACACCGAATGCGTGATAAAAGACCTTGGGTCCCAGGTGGACAGTAGCCTCTCCTTTGATAGTCACATTGCCACAGTAGTCAGGAAGTCCTTCTACATGGCACACCTCATCATAAAAGGGTTCTCATCCAGGAAAAAAGAGGTCATCGTTCCCCTCTGCTCAACACTCATTAGACCCATTATAGAGTACAACGCCCCTTTTGGAATGTACCTCACAAGACATCTGCAGCAGCTGGAAAGGCCACAGAAGTACCTCACAAAGAGGATTAATGGACTCAAACAAATGCCCTACACTGAACGTCTCAAAAAACTCCAGCTTTACTCCATAGCATATCTCCTACTCTGAGGTGATCTCTGCCTAACATATAAAGCTGTGTCAAACCCAGAGCTGTTGGACATGCTACACCTAAAGAAATCCCTCCGAGCTACACGCTCTAGGGACCTAAACCTTGTCACCACAATAAACAGGACATGCTGCAGGGATAGATTCCTATCCCAGAGACTTCCCATACTCTGGAACAGGCTACCCATCTATGTCAAGCAAAGTTCTTCATTAGCACTCTTCAAGAAAAATATTGATGAGTGGATGGGAAATAAGAAATACACCCCGGGGATCACTTCTGTGTCTCTGCTCAACAGTGGCACAGGAAAATAACTTTCTTGGGTGGCATAAGCCAGGGAACCTTGTTGGCTAGGCTTACATAGGCCCTTGGGCCGATAGCCTAGTACCTACCTATGAACCTATATCTTCAGCCATTTTCCTTACAAATCAAGTGCTCTGCCTGAAAAAATAATGTTAGGAAAAATATCACACTATTCAAAACTTAAAACCATTTTACATATTACTACTACATATTCGTTTCAGTGACTGACAAAAGCAGATAATCAAAGAAGTTAAGATAATATGGCTGTCAAAATTCTTCCAGCAACCCTGTTACTTCATACATCTTGTTAAACTCAAATCCTAGGACTTGGCACCTAGCTGGTCACACAGCCAGAAACATCAGAGCAAAGACATTCATATGGTCTTCTTTGACTCCTCCTCCTTCACCTGAATCAGACATTCATTTAAAACAAAAAGTAAACTGCTGTACTTATAGTCATTTCTACAAAGGTTTAAAATGGTAATTCCTAAATATTTGCATGTCACTGTACATCATCTTTGCAGTTTCAAACTTGTTGTGCATACACATTAAGTGAATTACTGCCCTATCATTTCCAGAGAATCAATATGATGAGTATATTAGTACATAACAATTTGTACCTAGCCTTGTTTCTGGTTGTATTGACTAAGAATCATATATGCAATGTTTCATCAAATGCTAATTCAGAATATATGTATTAGTCCTTCTGTATATCTTCACATGTTGATTTACATCACAGAATGCTATGTGAACGCTGCTGTAGGTGTGAACTTATGCTCTTTGTAGGATATTACTTCTGAATTCTATTGCTCATTTAAGAGACTGTGTTATCTAAATGTCTCAGCTGTCCAGAATTTCATAGAACATCCAGATTTTGCCTTAGATTTGTTCCTCATAAAATCTGTAGTTTTCTGGCAAATCATTAAGGACTGAAGTCATTAAACAAAGGCAGTCATTTGACTTTCAGACTACAGATCTTTGAGAAAATGTATAAGGCAAAACCTGTTATCCTTGCAATTATCTAAGTTTGTAACAGAAGTATTTTTCATTGATTTTGGCCCTTTGTCTCCCTACTATTATTGGCTTTGTTCAGAATTTGTGAGCAAAGAAGTTGAGATTGTTTATGATTTAACCAAATCCATGAACATAATACAGAAACAATACTAACAAAAAAACTAAAATCAGACATCAAGGCTGGCAATGTCTACAGGGTGAAAAATCATGCTATGATAACATGTTTTTCGTGGAAGTGGCTGCCATCATTGACTTTAAATTTTGAGTTAGACTAAGTAAGCTTTGTGGGTAGAAGGTTGCAAAGTACCCTGTCTTTTCTTAGCATTTTTTTTTTTTGGAATGCCCTGCTGTTAACCCTGTGGTCTCCTTCCCATGTTGGCTGGGTAATACTAAAATACTGAACTGGTTTACCATCTGCTCTTGTATTCAACAAACTGTATTTGTAGATACCATACTGCAGCAAAAGGCAGCAACACTTTACCGGCTCAGAGGAGCCCAACAACAACAACAAATAACATAGGTTCATAGGTAGGTACTAGGCTATCAGCCCAAGGGCCTACATAAGCCTAGCCAACAAGGTTTCCTGGCTTACACCACCCATGAAAGTTATTTTCCTGTGCCACTGTCGAGCAGAGACACAGAAGTGATCCCCAGGGTGTATATAGGTTCATAGGTAGGTACTAGGCTATCGGCCCAAGAAGAACAGATACATGAATGCAGATAATCAAAATTAGACGTCACATAGCCCAAAGCAAATATATGCACATATATATATATATATATATATATATATATATATATATATATATATATATATATATATATATATATATATATATATATATATATATATATATATATATATATATATATATATATATATATATATATATATATATATATATATATATATATATATATATATATATATATATATAGTGAGTATTATGACTAAGCCATATCTCACAACAGTTTTGCAGAAAGTATTCTTTTTCTGTAACTCTGTGGGATTTTTCCAGGCAAGATATTTCTTAAGCATGTCAAACCATGAAAAAATACAAGTATGAAAAGTATATTTTGTTGTTTGTGCACATTGTATCCATTCTAATTCTGGTAATCTAAAATGTCATAATCTCCAGCATTTATTTATTTTTTATATATCAGAATTTCTAAACAGAGGGTAATCCAGCACTTATTTATTTTTTATGTATCAAAATTTCGTAACTGAGGGGTAATCCAATGCTTATTCATTTTTTTATATATCAGAAATTTTTAACTGAGGGATAATCCAGCACTTATTTGTTTTTTTATATATCAGAATTTCTTAACTGAGGGGTAATGCACTGATGTTACAGGACTAGAAGATAAGTTAATTTGAAGGTTAATCATAAGGTGCTACTCAGAAAGGAAGGGTGACGGAAAGTGAGTACAGAGTATGTTATCACATATGTCTGTACTTAGATGATGTATAAGGGAGTGGCTGCTGGATTTCAGGATAGGAATGGTCAGGTAATGTAGCATTTGGACAAGTGCTTATAAGCTGAGGCACCAATGACATAGTTCCCATGCTAGCCTAAAAGATTGATGTTAAAGTGTCTTAAAGAGAGCTTAGGAGGGTCTGATCTCTATGAAGAGAGAAACAGGGTGGAAGGAAGACAGTTCTAATGTGAAGTGGGGAATTCTAGTCATCGAAATCTTGATGATCGTGTACATAAAAGACTGATCTTGGGCAGATGTGTATTCTCCACTGAATGCTACATTCAGATGACAATAAACTGATAAACATAACCAGAATGAACTACAGAATTTAGTTCACTGCAATAAAGGTATATTGTAGCATATATGACACAGGAGAATCTAAAAAAATTACAGCAAACCACTTACAGGTAAGTGATAAAGAAAATAAATAATCCTCCTGAAAGTGAATCCACAGGCAGTTCTTCTACATATGATGGTCACTAAATTCTGAACCACCATAAAAAATTAAGTAAATCAATCAGTATTCAGAATATTATGTCTTACCTCTTGGAAAATAAAAGGCCTGGCACCACTAGAAAACCAACGAGAGTTCAGATTATTTAGCTTATTAACAATTGCCTGTATATCACCAGGCCACATGTGTTTAGCAGCATCCAATCTGAATCCTGCAACACCAAAGCCAATCAGCTTGTTCATGTACTCAGCAACTTTCCCACGTACATAGTCTTTTTCCAGTGCAAGATCAAGGAGGCCAACCAGGCGGCAGTTTCGAACCTGTGACCAAGAAAAATAAAAGGCGACAATTAAGAATAAATTATTATATAGAAGATAATACAATGATTTAATAAAAAGGATTTTGATTGGATCTCTGATAATAACCAAGTCCTTATATGTTGAAGAAATGGATGTCATCAAATTCACTTCAAGAGCAGGGTGAAGTAAAAGCTTGGGAGGGGAATCTGGACATCCATTTCAAGAACAAATAGCTACTTGGTTATGAAAGGAGATACGAAGTCCTGATGTTTTTGTAGTATATGGAGCTTTACTTACTCCATGTATTACTAATTACAGAGAGAGAAAAAAGTGTAACAGTGCTAATTGTTTTACAACTTTGAAAGCTGTAACTCACATACTGCTGTCATACAATTATTTGTAGTCAATGGAGCTTTAGGTACTCCAC